>NC_037593.1:15826386-16028124 GCF_003073045.1 Pomacea canaliculata
GTGGGAGATGACATTTGTAATGAAGTTTGCCGCATCTTTCGATTCGCATCATTATTCCAAATTTCTTCATCCTCATCGTCATTCTGCCGGGCTCGTGTGTTGTTGTGTGTGCAATCGTCGTGCGTATGAAAGGTAAGTGAACATCGTCTTAATAAGTGCGTGTCCAGTCTAAAACGATTGTTCCAATATCATTGTGCTAAACGGACCAGGTCTTCTGCGCTCTAGACAGTGGCAGACAATATCCAGCTCACAGATGTGCAAGGATGGAGAGAGAGAGAGACAGGCTGACATGAGAGAAAGAATAAATCTCGCTTTATCAAGACTTTATAGAATGTTCAACCCCGTGTGCAGATAAGGCTCCGCGCTCGTTCACACGTGTGTGATAACAACCTGTCTCTTGTGCGACTTAAGCGACTGAAGTATGACAAGAATGCTAAAGTGTTTTGGTAAAGCTGTTGTTCTATTGAATAAATGACTCATGTGTTTTGATCCCTTTTGTTCTCATTTAGGTGTGGAAAAAGTATTACACTAGTGACAGTGCCAATGTCTGCACAATTACGTGGTCTTCGGCGCTAAATCAAAATTCAAATCAAACTAATTGTCTGTCGAAGAAGTCCAAGACTAAATTTCCTTTTGCTTAAAAGCCCAATCACGTATCACAAATGACGATGATGAATTGATGATAGATGATGATTGTGTGGATTGCTTGATGATTGGAATGATAATTGATAATGATGATGATCATGATGATTTTTTATTGACTTGTCAGCGTTGGATGCACTGCTGGCAACAGCAGCATTGTCCTTCCTCATCTGGTTTAAGCTGTTTATCGGACAAGTAGCCTGACTTTTTACCTTTTCAGTTTCCTAACCAAAAAAGCATAACTGGAGAAAATCCCCGTTGTGTCCCCTGAACAAAACGTGGTCTTCTGCCGACGGTAAACCTTCTTTCGGACAACACTACGGTCTTTGCGACGCCAACGTTGTCCGCAATCAACAACTTCAACATCCTGACGCACTACCAGTACATCGTCCGCCACCGGTCATCCATGTCACGACTCCACTAAACTGTACGTGTCGCACAGCTTCCTACACCATCCCCAGTGGGCACAAATAAAACTGGAATCACTGTACCGTCGGAGCCGCTCATCGCACCAACCAAAGTCAGTGTATCAGTTTTAGAGGCGGACTAGGAACCACTCTTTCAGTACGCATCCTTTGGGCATAGCTCTTAGGACGAAGCGGATACGGTTACCTGGGCGACTATTCTGTCGGATGTGTGAGAAACACTTCACTGATTGACACTTCTTTCGTACATCAATCGGCGTATGAACCTCTTTCTGAAGGAAGCAGGTTTTTGTAAGTTTTTTCCCGAAGTATTCGAGCTGGACTCTAAGAAAAGATACAGGATCGGTGAGTATCTTCAAGTCTGCGATATTTTCGCGCGAACACGAGCGGAAGTACGTCACGCTTTGACGTTCAAGGACACGATTATCTCAGGCCGTCAAACAGTTGACGATCTCAGACAGAAATTCAATGCACACTGATAGTATCATGTACGCAGAAGGAGACTATCAATGGATAGAAAGACAGCACCTGTAAGAATACCTGCTGCACCATGGACTACGTCAGAAAAAGATCCGTCGACGTCGTTTGTCGTTCTTCTCGGTGATACCTCGAAGCTGGTGTTATAGGGCAGCAGTTGCCAACAAAAGCAGACGTCACAGTGCTGCAAGCATCATTCATCTCCCGCAGTTGACATGATGATTCTTGCGTCACTGGATCACATGATCATGTGGGGACCTACGGGTGGTGGGCGAGTTTCTGAACCCGGCCATACCGTCTACTATCGAGACTTTGTTGATCGGATACATATCTTCAACACTCTTCAACCCAAACGGAACGGACTACTACCGTCCGGACTGGATTTCCTTATCTTGACTTTAATCAGTTGCCCATAACGGTTAACGTTTTACTGACAATTATATTTTATTGTTATACTGTTCTTGTTATTTTGTTACTGTTATATTATCTTTAGTCTGTTCATTTTACACTATCGAGTAAATCACGTATAGTAACACTACAAAGTCCAAACAGAAGCAAAAATCTAAATGTGCCCGTAACCTGGTAAGTTTGAAATAAATCCATTTGATAACAATTGTTTTGAGTATGTACGCTGTGCTAGCGCGTAAATAAAACATAAAAGATAGTTATTTTAGTCTAATTTTTGAAAATATTTGAGGAGATGTTAGCAAAATGTCTTATATTTATTGCCTTTACATTTTTTCTGTTTTTGTTGCTGATGGACTGCATTAAAAAAGAAATCATATAAGGCTGTCAAATTGAGCTGAGCTTCTTTCCAGTTTGTTTAGCCTGAAGAGACGTGATATTCAAACTATTTACTAACCTTTTCTATTTGTTTTTTAATTTATATCTTATTTAACCTAAGTATACCTCAAACCACACTTTTCGTAGTCGACCCAGTAACTTACTTCTTTTTTCTCTGAAAACTCCAGTAGAATCGTCCAAGTTCCAAACTAAAAGAGAGATAAATAGAACTAGACAACCCTAAAGACCAAGCCTGCTGTCATTAAGCTTCACGTTGTGAAGAAAATATATTAAAAAAGTAATTAAGGACCACTTTTTTACAACTTTTCTTTAATTCATCTCTCAGTTCGGACGACAGCGCTCTGACCAGCAGGATAAAAAAAAAATATATTTATTCTAATCATATCACATACTAAGTGGAGACTAGTCTTGATAACTGTCGAATGTCATGCCTGCCTCCCTTTGACACACTTCCTTTTTTTTCCCCTTCAAAAAAACGCAGAAAAAACCCCAATAAAAAAAAAACATAAAGTAAGAAATTTTTTCCAACATAATTACACTAAAATTTACTAAAAAAATTGTAAAAAAATTGTTTGTCTCCGCATGTTCTTTAAACTCTTGGATACCATTCTGCCCGAGCACTGTGCATGTATAATGGCCCAGTGTCAGTCATCAGACTCAATACATTCTAATCAAGCATAACGTGTACACGCTTACAAAGCTCCTACCTTCTATACAGGCAGTTCAAAGAGCGAATGTCCGGTAGCATTTAGAAGCAGGGGAGGTAATGAGCATGTGAATATAATGGGAGCTGACTCTGCCGTTCTTGGAAAGTTAAAGTAATTTTATTTTTTTAGTATTCAATACTTTGTCGTTCAAATAGAGAGAGATGGAGTAGCCAGGAGAAAGAGTGTTCATTAGGTATGGTGTTTTTGCTTTGTTTTGTTTCTAAGATATTTTTCGTAGTGGAGTTTACAAAAATAATATAGCAACCTTACTTGGAAGAAATCTGCGAGATTTCATTTTGAGCAAGAAAGGAGATGAAGTGAGTTGGGGTAGTAGATCTTGTATTGTGTCGTGTATGACGTCTTGTGTGCGTCATTTGTTCCACGTCACTTGAAGCAGAAAAAGACGTCATACATAAGGAAAGCAATAGGACTTAAATGACCAAGTTGGCGGGAACAAGCAGCGGTCTTTTCCCTCCATCTTCTTTATGACTCTCAGTGACATTCGTATGAGTTTGTGCCTCTTCGATTCGATTCATTTCCAAATTTCTTCATCCTCATCGTCATCTGCCGGGGCTCGTTCTGTTGTTGTGTGTGCAATACGTCGTGCGTATGAAAGGTAAGTGTACATTCGTCTTAATACAGTGCTGTCAGTCTAAACGATTGTTTCCAATATCATTTGCTAACGACCAGTCTTCTGCGCCTCGAGACAAAGTGCAGACAATATCGCTCACAGATGTAGCAAGGATGGAGAGAGAGAGACAGGCTGACATGAGAGATAAGGAATAAATCTCGCTTTATCAGTTTATAGAATGTTCAACCCGCGTGTTGCAGATAGTCCGCTGTTCACACGTGTGTGATAACAACCTGTTTTCTTGTGGACTTAAGGACTGAAGTCATGAGAGGAATGCTAAAGTTCTTAGGTAAGCTGTTGCTCTCTCTTGAATAAATGTGACTCATGTGTTTTGATCCCTTTTGTCTCATTTAGGTTGTGCGAAAAAGTATTTACTCTAGTGACAGTGCCAATGTCTGCACAATTTTACGTGGTCTTTTCTGGCGCTTAAATCAAATTCAAATCAAACTTTATTGTGTGTCCAAAGAAGTCCAAGACAAATTTTCCTTTTGCTTAAAAGCCCAATCACGTATACAAATGATGATGATGATGTTGATGATGATTGATGATTGATGATGGAATGATTGATGATTGATAATTGATAATTGATGATGATCATGATGATTTTACATTGACTTGCAGCATTGCTGCTCAGCATTGTCTTCCTCATTCTGGTTTACGAGCTGTTTATCATGGACAAGGTGAGTCCTGACTTTTTACCTTTTCAGTTCCTAAGCCAAAGAATAAACTGGAGAAAATCACCGGTTGTGTCCCCTGAAACAAACGTGTCTCTGCCGACGGTAAACTTCTTTCTGGACAACACCACGCTCTTTGCGACGCTTAACGTTGTCCCGCACAACAACTTCAACATCCTGACTGCACTGACCAGTACATCGTCGTCCACCGGTCATCCTGTCACAACTCCTACTAAAGGTCACGTGTCGCACAGCTCCTACACCTTCCCAGGTGGCACAAATAAAACTGGAGTCACTGTACCGTCGGACCCGCTCATCGCAACCAAAGTGTTGTGTATCAGTTTCAAAGGCCGACTAGGAAACCAACTCTTTCAGTACGCATCCGTTTTGGGCATAGCTCTAAAGACGAAGCGGATACCTGTTTATTTGGGGAAGACTCTTCTGTCGGATGTGTTAAGAAACACTTCACTGATTGACACTTCTTCTCGCTACGCAGATCGGTGTAAGAACTTCTTTCTGAAGGAAGAAGGTAGTTGTAAGTTTTTCCCGAAGTATTTCGAGCTGGACTCTAAGAGAGATTACAGGATCGGAGAGTATCTTCAGTCCTGGCGATATTTCGCCCAGCACGAAGCGGAAGTACGTCACGCGTTGACGTTCAAGGACACGATTGTGTCCCAAGCTCATCAAACGGTCGACTATCTAAGAAAGAAATTCAATCGGACGCTGACAGGTATCCATGTACGCAGAGGAGACTATCTAAGGTATTCAGATGGTAGATACAAGACAGCACCTGTAGAATACCTGTTGCATGCCATGGACTACGTCCGAAAAAGATTCCGTGACGTCGTTTTTGTCGTTTCTTCGGATGACCTCGAATGGTGTAGTCAGCAGTTTGCCAACAAAATTGACGTCACATTGCTGCAGCATCAGTCATCGCCTGCCGTTGTCATGATGATTCTTGCGTCACTGGATCACATGATCATGACGGTGGGGACCTACGGGTGGTGGGCGAGTTTTTTGAACCCCGGGATTACCGTCTACTATCGAGACTTTGTTAATCCGGGTAAATATCTATCACGCTATAACCCAAACGGAACGGACCACTACCGTCCGGACTGGATTTCCTTGTCCTGACTTTAATCAGTTGCCCACAGCGTTTAAAGGTTCACTGACAATAATATTAATATTTTTATATTATTACTGTTATATCATTATTATCTTTATTTAATACTATCGTCTTGAGTCTCGCATAGTAACACTACAAAGTCTTAACGGGGGCAGAAATGTGCCCCTTACCTGCTAAGTTTTAAATTAACCCATATGAAGACATTTGTTCTAAGTATGTACTGTGAACACCCATGTAAATAAAACATAAACAAATAATCATTTCAGTCTCATTGTTAAAAATATTTTAGGAGAATGCAGCAAAATGTCTTATATTTTTTTTCTGTACATATTTTCAATTTTGTTGTGGTTTAATTGCTGATAGACTACTTTTTAAAAAAATGGCATAGCGCTCTTCAAAAATTTAACTTAGTTTTACTTTTCCGTTTTCTTTGCCTAAAGATACGTGATAATTAAATCATTACTAACAATTTCTCATTTTTTTTCTTAGAACTCTTTTCATGTAAGTGTACCTCAAACCACAATATCCCTAGTCAGCTCAGAAACGTATGTCTTTTGTCTTTGTAACCTCTAGTACAAACTTCAAAGTTTCTTTACTCGTAAGAGATAAAGAGAACTAGACTACCCTATATACCAACCTTGCTGGCTCAAGCTTCAAGGAGGAAGGAAAGATATTTAAAAAATAATCAAGGACCACTGATTTACAACTATTGTTTATGCGGGGAATCTTTTTTCTTCTGCCAAGAGCTAAGTTGTCTAAGTCAACCGATATTTATTTCTTCATTTGCATATCAGTGGACTTCAAAGTGAGTCAGAGATATTTGGTCAATCTGTAGTTTATACACAGAGTGTTAACACTTTTATAATCTATACACACTCCCACCCTTGAAGTTTGGCAAACATTTGAATGTGTTGAATCTACTTGCTGGATTGGCCCTGCTTCTCTTCCGACGCTTTGTAAATTTATTTTGAGTTTTCAAATACGCATTCGGCACGCAACCCATTGAGCTTAAAAATAAAAAAATGCTTGTACCTATGATATCGGTTCTATGACTGGACCTGTGACGTGAACAGGAGCATTTGCTGTCTTGATTTCATTTTAAATGAACTGCTAGCGCTGGAAGCAGCTTCTGGTTAAATAACTTTCATCTCAATTGTATTCTATGTTTGAGTATCTGTATCTGTCTCTGTGTGTGTGTTTTGTTTCTGTAAAGTACCATGAGCCTGTACAGGTTCACTGTATTTTATTATAGCCAAGAACATGATTTACCACCGTCAGTCAAGAGTATAACTTTTTTCAATGCAGCTTTTTTAGACTATGATCGCTAACCTCATCCAACCCAGTCTAAAGCTTCATTTTTAGTAGTCTAAGATTTTATAAAGCGTTTTGGTTACAGACATGTCATCGCTTACTGCTTCAATATATTCTATTCAGAAGGAAAAACTTGGTAATATGATAAGCCATGTCATGCCATCCACTGAATGGTCTAAATGTTTCTCTGTGTGAGGCTTGTACTGCTATTCATACGTATGAATATTTCAACAAATATAAGTAATTTACTCCGGACTGACGTGTTCGCTTCAATGAATCAAGAGCTGTAATTAACGTATGTCACCTGGTGTATCAATAATTATGTCTGTTGTACATTCTCTCTAGCAAGCTGTGGTGCAAGATTAAGGACTAACAAAGAAGTCTTCTTTCACACTTAAGGAAAAAGGAGAGGACAGCACAGTATTTACACGCGAGGTTCCGGGTCAACGAATGTGTATCAGACCCGCGACACAGTGGACTGTTCAGGTCGCCGGATGCTTGGGGAAAAAGGAGAAATTCTCCCTCAGGGTATTTTTAACCCAAGCCAAGCACTCTAACCAGAGATTAATCGGATGGTCACTTTCTTCAGAAGCACCATCCCTACACTAAATACATAAAGGGACGGAAAGTGTTGAGTTCGACTACCAAAGCAGTAGCGAATGTCCGGGTACATTTAGAAGCAAGGGGCGTAATGAACATGTAAATATAATGGGAGCTGACTCTGGCGTTCTTAAAAGTTAAAGTTAATTTTATTTGTTAGTGTTCAATACTTTGTCGTTTCAAAGAGAGGAGAGATGGAGTAGCCAGGAGAAAGAGTGTTTCATTAGGTGATGGTGTTTTTGCTTTGTTTTGTTTTTAAGATATTTTTCGTAGTGGAGTTTACAAAAATAATATAGCGACCTCCTTGGAAGAAATCTGCGAGATTTGATTTTTAGCAAGAAAGGAGATGAAGTGAGTTGGGGTAGTAGATCTTGTATTGTATCGTGTCTGACGTCTTGTGTGCGTCATTTGTTCCACGTCACTTGAAGCAGAAAAAGACGTCATACATAAGGATAGCAGTGGGACTTAAATGACCAAGTTGGCGGGAAAAGACCGCTGCTTTTTCCCGCCATCTTCTTTATGACTCTCAGTGACATTCGTATGAGTTTGCGCCTCTTCGATTCGATTCGTTTCCAAATTTCTTCATCCTCATCGTCATCTGCCGGGGCTCGTTGTGTTGTTGTGTGTGTAATACTTCGTGCGTATGAAAGGTAAGTGTACATTCGTCTTAATACAGTGCTGTCAGTCTAAACGATTGTTTCCAATATCATTTGCTAACGACCAGACTTCTGCGCCTCTAGAAAAAGTGCAGACAATATCGCTCACAGATGTGGCAAGAATGGAGAGACACAGTCTGAAATGAGAGAAAAGGAATAAATCTCGCTTTATCAGTTTATAGAAAGTTCAACCCGCGTGTTGCAGATAGTCCGCTGTTCACACGTGTGTGATAACAACCTGTTTTCTTGTGGACTTAAGCACTGAAGTCATGACAAGAATGCTAAAGTGTTTAGGTAAGCTGTTGTTCTCTCTTGAATAAATGTGACTCATGTGTTTTGATCCCTTTTGTCTCATTTAGGTTGTGCGAAAAAGTATTTACACTAGTGACAGTGCCAATGTCTGCACAATTTTACGTGGTCTTTTCTGGCGCTTAAATCAAATTCAAATCAGACTTTATTGTGTGTCCGAAGAAGTCCAAGACAAATTTTAATTTTGCTTAAAAGCCCAATCACGTATACAAATGACGATGATGATGTTGATGATGATTGATGATTGATGATGGATTGATTGATGATTGATAATTGATAATTGATGATGATCATGATGATTTTACATTGACTTGCAGCATTGCTGCTCAGCATTGTCTTCCTCATTCTGGTTTACGAGATGTTATCATGGACAAGGTGAGTCCTGACTTTTACCTTTTCAGTTCTAAGCCAAAGCATAAACTGGAGAAAAATCACCGGTTGTGTCCCCTGAAACAAACGTGTCTCTGCCGACGGTAAACTTCTTTCTGACAACACTACGGTCTTTGCGACGCTCAACGTTGTCCCGCACAACAACTTCAACATCCTGACTGCACTGACCAGTACATCGTCGTCCACCGGTCATCCTGTCACGACTCCTACTAAAGGTCGAGTGTCGCACAGCTCCTACACCTCCCCAGGTGGCACAAATACAACTGGAGTCACTGTACCGTCGGACCCGCTCATCGCAACCAAAGTCTTGTGTATCAGTTTTAGAGGCGGACTAGGAAACCAACTCTTTCAGTACGCATCCCTTTTGGGCATAGCTCTTAAGACGAAGCGGATACCGGTTTACCTGGGGGAGACTATTCTGTCGGATGTGTTGAGAAACACTTCACTGATTGACGTGTCTTCCCGCTACGCACATCGGTGTAAGGACGTCTTTCTAATGGAAGAAGGTTGTTGCAAGTTTTTCACGGAATATTTCGAGCTGAATTCTAGTAGAGATTACAGGATCGGGGAGTATCTTCAGTCCTGGCGATATTTCACCGAACACGAAGCGGAAGTACGTCACGCGTTGACGTTCAAGGACACGATTGTGTCCCAAGCTCGTCAAACGGTCGACTCCCTCAGACAGAAATTCAATCGCACGCTGACAGGTATCCATGTACGCAGAGGAGACTATCTAATAGATAGAAAGACAGCACCTGTAGAATACCTGCTGCACGCCATGGACTACGTCCGAAAAAGATTCCGTGACGTCGTTTTTGTCGTTTCTTCTGATGACATCGAATGGTGTAGGCAGCAGTTTTCCAACAAAAGTGAAGTCACAGTGCTGCAGCATCAGTCATCTCCCGCAGTTGACATGATGATTCTTGCGTCACTGGATCACATGATCATGACGGTGGGGACCTACGGCGAGTTTTCTGAACCCCGGGATTACCGTCTACTATCGAGACTTTGTTGATCCGGATACAGATCTTGCAACACTCTTCAACCCAAACGGAACGGACTACTACCGTCCGGACTGGATTTCCCTGTTGTGACTTTAATGAGAGATTACAACGGTTAACGTTTTACTGACAATTATATTTTATTGTTATACTGTTATTGTTATTTTGTTATTGTTATATTATCTTTAGTCTGTTCATTTTACACTATCGAGTAAATCACGCATAGTAACACTACAAAGTCCAAAGAGAATCAAAAATAAAATGTGCCCGTAACCTAGTAAGTTTAAAATAAATCCATTTGAAGACGATTGTTTTGAGTATGTACGCTGAAACATAAAAGATAGTTATTTTAGTCTAATTGTTGAAAATATTTTGAGGAGATGTTAGCAAAATGTCTTATATTTATTGCCTTTACATTTTTTCTGTTTTTGTGTGGCTAGGTTGCTGATGGACTGCATTAAAAAAGAAATCATATAAGGCTGTCAAATTGAGCTGAGCTTTTTTCCAGTTTGTTTAGCCTGAAGAGACGTGATATTCAAACTATTTACTAACCTTTTCTATTTGTTTTTTAATTTATATCTTATTTAACGTAAGTATACCTCAAAAAACACTTTTCGTAGTCGACCCAGTAACTTACTTCCTTTTTCTCTGAAAACTCCAGTAGAATCGTCCAAGTTCCAAACTAAAAGAGAGATAAATAGAACTAGACAATCCTAAAGACCAAATCTGCTGTCATTAAGCTTCACGTAGTGAAGAAAAGATATTTAAAAAAATAATTAAGGACTTCTTTTTAACAACTTTTCTTTAATTCATCTCTCAGTTCGGACGACAGCGCTCTGACCACTAGGATATAAAATTTTTTTTTTATATCTTTATCTACATATCACATACTAAGGGAGGCTAGTCTTGATAACTTGTCGAATGTCAAGCCTTCCTCCCTTTGACACACTTCCTTTTTTTCCCCCCCTTCAAAAAAACGTAGAAAAACCCCAGTAAAAAAAACATAAGTAAGAAATTTTTTCCAAACATAATTACATTTAAAATTTGCTAAAAAAATTGTAAAAAAAAATTGTTTGTCTCCGCATGTTCTTTAAACTCTTGCATTCTGCCCGAGCACTGTGCATGGTAGGGTAATGGGCCCCAGTGTCAGTCATCAGACTCATACATTCTAATCAAGCATAACGTGTACACACTTACAAAGCTCCTACCTTACTACAGGCAACCAGAGGCGGCGTTAGGGGGTGGCAAATGGGGCGGCCGCCCCAGGCCCTGCTCTCGCAGGCCCCGCACTTCAGCCCCGAGGTCATCTTTATGACTTATTGCCAGCTGTGTTAAACAAGTTGTGACCAAAAAATTGACGTTCAGTAAACACCTTTAAGTTCTAATTAAGCAAATTATTGAAACCATGTCTTAACTTTAAACCCGGCAATAATAACAAGCAGTTTATTAAATCAAATCAAATCAGACTTTATTGCCTGTCGAGGAGACCTCAAGACAGAAATTTTTCTTTTGCTCACACGGGCAGGCATACATACTCACACAGACATTTAACGCACACATAATCACTACTATCTTTTCATCACCTGCAGGCAAACAACATTACAAATTGTCATCTATGTCATCTATTAGCCTTTGACAGAAATCCCTGCATTTCAGTAATTATTTAGATTGAGAGCTCATCTTGTTTGTGCGAAAGAGAGGGCACATTCAACAAGGTGATGGCTGATAATGGATGTCAGCACCCTCTTCTCTTGAGACTGTGTT
This sequence comes from Pomacea canaliculata, assembly GCF_003073045.1. Taxonomy (NCBI): domain Eukaryota; kingdom Metazoa; phylum Mollusca; class Gastropoda; order Architaenioglossa; family Ampullariidae; genus Pomacea; species Pomacea canaliculata. Next base: position 15,837,904 of record NC_037593.1, read on the forward strand.
TGATTCCTCCTAAATCCTTGTGCCTTTATTTAGGATGGTGATGGCTGCTGGCAGGAAGGACCTCTGGTAGGCAGCTTTCCGTACACGTGGCACTTTATAGCGCCTGCCTGAGGGCAACAGCTGGAAGTTGGGATGGAGAGGGTGCGTCAGGTCAGAAATGATGTTGTGTGCCATCTTTCTGACTGCATGAAGGTACGAGTCAGAAAGTGGCAGCTGTGATTTACCAATAATTTTATTTGCCTGGTGGATGATTCTGGCCAGCCTTGCCTTGTCGTTGACGAGGAGGTGACCATACCAGGCAGCGATGTTAAATGAGAGGATGCTCTCAACAAGAGACCTGTACAGTCTCAATCACCCCAGAGCTGACATTGAAGCTGCAGAGTCTCCTCAGAAGGTACAGCCGTTGATGGGCCTTTTTGTACACTTGGTTCACGTGATCACTAAAGGAGAGCGTCCCGTCGATCACTGTACCAAGGTACCTACACAGCAGACCTCTGCACCTTAAGTTATCGTCACCATATTATTGCGCTTTAAGAACAATCCGCTACTGTCACAAACGGTGGGAAAGGTTACGAACAATTAAAACACTAAATTCGTGCGTTATTTCGCGAAATTGATCTAGCCTATCTAACTGTCTATAAATCAGTGCTTCCGAATCATATCATAGGGATGTTGATACACGTACTCCATTACCCCGGCCCACGCGGATGTCGGCCAGGCCCGCGTGTGTCCTAACACCGCCTCTGACCAAAGCGTAGCGAATGTCCGGGTAGCATTTAGAAGCAGGGACGTAATGAGCATGTGAATATTAATGGGAGCTGACTCTGCCTTCTTGAAGTTAAAGTTAATTTTATTTGTTAGTATTCAATACTTTGTCGTTTCAAATAGAGGAGAGATGGAGTAGCCAGGAGGAAGAGTGTTTCATTAGGTGATGGTGTAGTTGTTTTGTTTTTAAGATATTTTTCGTAGTGGAGATTACCAAAATAATATAACGACCTACTTGGAAGAAATCTGCGAGATTTCATTTTGAGCAAGAAAGGGGATGAAGTGAGTTGGGGTAGTAGATCTTGTATTGTGTCGTGTATGACGTCTTGTGTGCGTCATTTGTTCCACGTCACTTGAAGCAGAAAAAGACGTCATACATAAGGAAAGCAGTAGGACTTAAATGACCAAGTTGGCGGGAAAAAGCAGCGGTCTTTTCCCGCCATCTTCTTTATGACTCTCAGTGACATTCGTATGAGTTTGTGCCTCTTCGATTCGATTCATTTCCAAATTTCTTCATCCTCATCGTCATCTGCCGGGGCTCGTCGAGCGTTGCGTTGTTGTGTGTGCAATACGTCGTGCGTATGAAAGGTAAGTGTACATTCGTCTTAATACAGTGCTGTCAGTCTAAACGATTGTTTCCAATATCATTTGCTAACGACCAGTCTTCTGCGCCTGTAGACAAAGTGCAGATGTGGCAAGGATGGAGAGAGAGAGAGACAGGCTGACATGAGAGATAAGGAAGAAATCTCGCTTTATCAGTTTATAGAATGTTCAACCCGCGTGTTGCAGATAGTCCGCTGTTCACACGTGTGTGATAACAACCTGTTTTCTTGTGGACTTAAGGACTGAAGTAATGACAAGAATTCGAAAGTGTTTAGGTGAGCTGTTGTTCTCTCTTGAATAAATGTGACTCATGTGTTTTGATCCCTTTTGTCTCATTTAGGTTGTGCGAAAAAGTATTTACACTAGTGACAGTGCCAATGTCTGCACAATTTTACGCAGGGTCTTTTCTTTTGCTTAAATCAAATTCAAATCAATTCAAATCAAACTTTATTGTGTGTCCGAAGAAGTCCAAGACAAATTTTCCTTTTGCTTAAAGTACCAACCACGTATACAAATGATGATGATGAAGTTGATGATGATTGATGATTGATTGATTGATTGATGATTGATGATGATGATGATGATTTTACATTTACTTGCAGCATTGTTGTTCTACATTGTCTTCCTCATTCTGGTTAGCGAGCTGTTTGTCATGGACAAGGTGAGTCCAGGGCTGGTGTGCACAAGCGAACTTAAACATGAACTTAAGCTTCAGCTGGCTGACTTAACAAGTACAGTAACTCGGGCTGGTGTGCACAAGCGAACCTAAACATGAACTTAAGCTTAAGTTGGCTGACTCAACTTTAAGTACAGTAACTCGGTGTGCACAAGACAACTCAAGTCTGCTAAGTACAAAATTTCTTACTCAACTTTAAGACTGCCCTCCCCCTGGTATAAACCCTTACTTAGCCGAGTCGGGTGACTTAAGTGAGCACATTTCTGATTTCTTCGCGTGAAGAGTGACAGGAGATGGCAGCGAGACGACTGTGCTTTAGAATGATGATAAGAAGACATTTGATGAGGGAACGTGTGTTTCGTGACAGACACAATCTTTTTGACCTGTATGATCCGTGATATAGCCGTCGTTGCTGGCACGGCATAAAACACAAACAATTTGACCTGTATGAACTCTACGCTCGATTCCGCTTTCGGCGAGTCGATATCATGTACCTGTGCGATTTAATACAGGACATCGACCACCCTGGCTTTTAAATTTGACCATTTTTTAAAATTTTGGGCCCATTCCCGTTTTTGCTCTCCACGAGCACTGATGGCAACTGCTATGTCTTTCCACAGCTGATTTTTTTTCTTCGGTCATACATATAACAAAACATAACAAAAACTACCGCACACATCAATTTACATAAATAGAATCAACAAACATATCTCTGACAATCTACACAAATCTTTCCTCGATCTCATCATGCCCTACCCTATGAAAGGACCAGCTGACGCTAGTAACAGTATAGTTGTAGTGGTTTGTCTTTTAGTTGTAGCCTTACACAAATACCGATAGCTTTCAACATTCATCAATAAATAACACATATTTCAGGCAGTTCGCACATTTCAACTGTACACTGAACTTATACTTATCTATACATTTATGACATTAGCTACATCTGAGGCATAGCTCACCCATATATTATCTTCACTTATACAAATACCAAATCAGGGAAGGAAAACATGTCTATTCACAAACATTTTCAAGTAGGTATAGGGTATCCAGACTACGAGGAGACATAAGGGATACATGATTATTTACAGATACATAACAATATATGTATACATAACTAACAAGCAATATTTTACAATATACCAACATAAAAAACAAACATACACATAAATTAACAAACATTTTAAGAATACATCCCCAGAGAAGCCACACAAATAAAGCAATCATCATAGAATGCACCTTGGAGCCCATGTGTCATAGGATGACAGCACAATATTAATGTATATCAAGACATATGTAGTTTTTGATAATCAAGATCAGATAAATGTATATAATCAGTATTTAGTTTAGTTAACAAGTTGTTCACAGGATAGCCAGTGTTTAGCAAACTTTTCTTTGGTTAATTCTAAACATGCATTAATTTTTCAATTGAATATCTGTTTTCAATATTTGGATATAGGGTTCTAACTGGGGGATAACTTTTTTAAATATACAAGAATATATGTATGCTTTTGCCAGCAATAAAATTAAATCAAATGGAACATCTGTCTCAAAGTTATTATTGCATCCAAATAAAATCAAATGTTCACTAAAAGTTATCTTAGGCGCATTTGTACATTTGTCTAATATACCATTTTTGTAAGTTTTTCCAAAAAAAAAATTAACAAATTTACAGCTTCCAAAAAATATGCTGAATATTTTCTTTATCATCTCTGCAAAGGCTGCTGACATAAATCCTCTTCTAGTCCCATGTGGAATAATATTACTCTTGTCGCCCAGATTTCTATGTAACACTCTGATTTGAAGCCGTTTTAATTTAATATCTTTTATATTAGCCATTGCTTTAAATATAACATGCCAATCAACATTTCTATTTATCCTTTTATCCCAGTTTAAGCAACAGTTTGGTATACATGCGTTAGATAATATTTTATAATAATATGGTCTTGCTCCTTTCTGTATTGTTCGAAATTATTCTTAGAGTTTTGTTTGTGTCATATGTAGAAGGAGATAAATCTGTTTTATTCCTTCTATTTAAGTTTAGTATGTTTTTATGGCCTTTAATGCAACCATTAAAAGAGACAAAGTCAATGTTAACATCATATTTATTTTTAACAGCTTGATATGATAGAAAGTTTCCTCTTTCATTTGTCAAGTGTTTGAGTATACATCTTTCTCCACCCATCTTCTATATAGAATTGGCTTATTCCCAATTGTTATTCTATCGTTACGAAAGATAGGTTCTGACAAAATTTCATGTTTATCACACACTATATTCTCTCCAAAAATCCTGTATGCTTTTAGTATATCATCCGCCATAAGCTTTTTGCATTAATATAGTGGCAAACTGCAGGGCCCAGTTTGTCCAAATAACCTATTATTTTATGTGTAGACAGAAGATTTTTTTTCCAGCTGTGGTTACTTTTCTTTATTTTCTGCAGCCATGATAATTTTAACGCATTCATATAAGTTTTAACATCAGGTATGCCCATGCCTCCAGCCTGGATATTTTTCTATTAATTATTATCATTTTTTTCCATTCCATACAAACCTAAAGATAGATTTTCTGTATGTCATTTATAACAAAGTCTGGAGGGTTAGGTAGTAGTAACCAAAGGTGTACTAGTTTTGATAAAATTAAGGACTTAAGTATTGCTACTCTCCCTAATGGAGTTAATAACTGTCTCTTTAATCATATTTGTAAAACATTCTTATTTCAGCAAGCTTGCTATCGTAGTTTAATTTGCGTATACAGTCTTTTACGTAGGTCTTTTTTTTTTTTTTTTTTTTTTTTTTTGATAATTGTTTCCATTTTTTCAGGCAAATACCTCAATCTCAAAAGATAGTATCGTGGTTGAAAAGACTGAACAAGACCAAACATAAAAGCGTAACACACGAACAAAGCGATTGTTGATTGGCTGTTTGTCTATAAATAGCCAGTGACGAGAGAGAATTCCCGGGCAATTCCGAAAAGGACGAGAGGTCACTGTCTTGACCCATTTCTTAACTAAGCAAGCAGCTGAGTCCGCTCATGCACACCGATGTGAATTCTCGCCAGCAACGAACTCAGCTGAGTAAAGTTTGCGGTTAAGTCAGAAAACTTAAGTAAGAAATTTAAGTTCGCTTATGCACATCAGTCCTGGCTTTTTCCCATTTCAGTTCCTAAGCAAAAAAATAAACTGGAGAAAATCATCGGTTGTGTCCTCTGAAACAAACGCTTCTCTGCCGACGGTAAACTCCTTGCTGGACAACACCACGGTCTTTGCGACGCTCAACGTTGTCCCGCACAACAACTTCGACATCCTGACTGCACTGACCAGTACATCGTCGTCCACCGGTCATCCTGTCACAACTCCTACTAACGGTCACGTGTCGCACAGCTCCTACACCTCCCCACGTGGCACAAATACAACAGGAGTCACTGTATCGTCGGACCCGCTCATCGCAACCAAAGTCTTGTGTATCAGTTTTATAGGCCGACTAGGAAACCAACTCTTTCAGTACGCATCCGTTTTGGGCATAGCTCTTAGGACGAAGCGGATACCGGTTTACCTGGGGGAGACTTTTCTGTCGGATGTGTTGAGAAACACTTCACTGATTGACGCGTCTTCCCGCTACGCACATCGGTGTGAGGACGTCTTTCTAATGGAAGAAGGTTGTTGTAAGTTTTTCACGGAATATTTCGAGCTGAATTCTAGTAGAGATTACAGGATCGGGGAGTATCTTCAGTCCTGGCGATATTTCACCGAACACGAAGCGGAAGTACGTCACGCGTTGACGTTCAAGGACACGATTGTGTCCCAAGCTCAACAAACGGTCGACTCCCTAAGACAGAAATTCAATCGCACGCTGACAGGTATCCATGTACGCAGAGGAGACTATCTAATAGATAGAAAGACAGCACCTGTAGAATACCTGCTGCATGCCATGGACTACGTCCGAAAAAGATTCCGTGAAGTCGTTTTTGTCGTTTCTTCTGATGACCTCGAATGGTGTAGTCAGCAGTTAGCTAACGAAAGTGACGTCACATTGCTGCAGCATCAGTCATCGCCTGCAGTTGACATGATGATTCTTGCGTCACTGGATCACATGATCATGACGGTGGGGACCTACGGGTGGTGGGCGAGTTTTCTGAACCCCGGGATTACCGTCTACTATCGAGACTTTGTTGATCCGGATACAGATCTTGCAACACTCTTCAACCCAAACGGAACGGACTACTACCGTCCGGACTGGATTTCCTTATCCTGACTTTAATCAGAGAATACAACGGTTAACGTTTTACTGACAATTATATTTTATTGTTATACTGTTATTGTCATTTTGTTATTGTTATATTATCTTTAGTCTGTTCATTTTACACTATCGAGTAAATCACGCATAGTAACACTACAAAGTCCAAACAGAAGCAAAAATCTAAATGTGCCCGAAACCTGGTAAGTTTAAAATAAATCCATTTGAAGACGATTGTTTTGAGTATGTGTGCTGTACTAGCGCGTAAATGAAACATAAAAGATAGTTATTTTAATCTAATTGTTGAAAATATTTGAGATGTTAGCAAAATGTCATATTTATTGCCTTTACATTTTTTCTGTTTTTGTTGCTGATGGACTGCATTAAAAAAGAAATCATATAAGGGTGTCAAATTGAGCTGAGCTTTTTTCCAGTTTGTTTAGCCTGAAGAGACGTGATATTCAAACTATTTACTAACCTTTTCTATTTGTTCTATCTTATTTAACGTAAGTATACCTCAAAAAACACTTTTCGTAGTCGACCCAGTAACTTACTTCTTTTTTCTCTGAAAGCTCCAGTAGAATCGTCAAAGTTCCAAACTAAAAGAGAGATAAATAGAACTAGACAACCCTAAAGACCAAACCTGCTGTCATTAAGCTTCACGTAGTGAAGAAAAGATATTTAAAAAAATAATTAAGGACCACTTTTTTACAACTTTTAATTCATCTCTCAGTTCGGACGACAGAGCTCTGACCACAAGGATAAAAATAAAAATTTATATCTATATCTATATATCACACACTAAGGGAGACTAGTCTTGATAACTTGTCGAATGTCATGCCTGCCTCCCTTTCCTTTGACACACTTCCTTTTTTTTCCCTTTAAAAAAAACGCAGAAAAATCCCAATAAAAATAATATAAGTAACATTTTTTTTCCAAACATAATTACAGTTAAAATTTACTAAAAAATTGTAAAGAAAAATAGTTTGTCTCCGCATGTTCTTTAAACTCTACCCGAGCACTGTGCATGATAGGGTAATGGACCCCAGTGTCAGTCATCAGACTCATGCATTCTAATCAAGCATAACGTGTACACGCTTACAAAGCTCCTACCTTACTACAGACAACACTAACGCAAACTGGCTAATATCCGCTCCTTTCATCTTGAAAGGAAAAGACAAAACAAAACCAAACAAAAACCAAGAACTAAGCAAGATTACTGTGTGAACACACAAAACACAGACATACCTAAAAGATCAAATTTCTTCTCCTGTTTCTCCATCAACAAATGTTGAACTGCGCCGTTGGTCCTTGCGAACAAAAAAAAAAAAAAAGCAGGATGCCTGTAGTGTCTGTAGTACCGCACAATACAAAACAAACTACTTAGCAAGTGTAAATAACTAGAGTTGACCTATTTGTGTAAATGCCATTTTGACTATATTGCATGACTGAATGCTGGTTTCTCAGCGCCATGTCCCAGACAGGCTATTATCAGTCAAGTGGACTGGTCACACAGACTATTTATTGTCTTCTTGTCACCAAGGGCGACCACTGGCAGGCAGCGACTAAGGGAAGGTATTCAGCAAATTACCTCGTCTCAATCCTTTGTCCCAGGACCCGGTAGTCCTGGCCGAAAAATAGTTTCGTATCAGGAACAGGTGCCTTGGTATTGTCAGATCGGAGTTTTCACATATTCTGGCTGGCAAATCAGAAACATAAAAAGAGCAAAGATAAATCTAATCGTCCTATTTTGTTTTCTTGTGCCTTATCAATGCCTTCCATGTATTTCGATGTGTGAAATGATGGACGGGAAAGGAGATGTGTGCCGGGTGCTCTTGGTGTACACAGCGGGTTCAGGTCTGATGAGCATATGGAGGACAGGACGCGTCAAGTCTGATGGGATTTGGTGGTGCAGCGACTCTGAAGTTCACTTGTAAAGATGTCAGCAGACCGCAGCACAATGACACCGAGCTGGCTGACCTACTGAGGTGAAGACCACGAGGGACATCTCCCCCTTATTTCCCCCGCCCCCTTCTTCATACCCACCAGCTAAATTCTACCCTCATCCCCCTTTCTCCTGAGTCCTCAGCGGACGACCGTTTGGGATATTTTAGCTTTTATTGTCGTGCCACGTCAATTAAATACTCGTTCGTCACCCACTCTATTCAGTTTGTTCGAGGTTTTCAATGTTATTCAAACCTTTATGGTCTGCTCGTTCAGAGGCGAACAGAAGATCGAGAAGAAAATGTTTTGGAATACAAAAACCAAGAAAAATGTTTTGGAATTGTTTGTTGTTTATTCATGAGAGAGTATCTGTGAATTTTCCCACGCGTGCAAGTGTTTGTGCGTTTATGTTTGTGTGAGTGCGCCGCTGCTTGTGGATTCAATACACTACGCATGCGTGAAGGTGTTCAGGACGAGGGGTCAGATTACGAAACGAAATCAGGGTCAAGTACAATATGCCACCGACAGGACATTGTAAGATATTGAAGCAAGCGGACATCAACATTAAGAAGATCGTAGTATCACTAGCTTTATATATTGGCAATTCTTGTGCTTAGTAACTTTGTACTTTGTTTCATGGTCGCACACTTAGCCATTGACCCCCTTCATAATTTGACCCCAGATAGCATCTATTCATTTTCAGTTTTGTATAAAGATATACAGCTGCTAGTTCATGTTTACGGTATGCTTGATTAAAGATTATCTAAGGGTTTTCTCGTCCAATGATTGGTATAAGGGAATGCAAAATGTTTGTTGATCTTTCTATGTCTTAAACATGTAAAGCATATCAGAGGACATTTCCTCGACTAAATCGTTTAAAAACTAGTCATTTCATCTTTCATCTTTGCGCGAAGAGCGAAAGATAGTGTTCGAGTGGACGATGCATCAAGACCTATAATGTCGCCAGCTCCTGGAAGAAAGCTTTGATATATATATATACTTTTCAGATAGAACAAAATATCTCCAGATACAGTGATCATCTTTGAAACATTCAACGATGATTCTAAAACAATTCTCTTTCGTGAATATATCCAGTAGATATAGGTCTTTTCATCACATGACGGTTATTACTGTAGTTTGTTTTTCAAATTGTGCTTCTGTATTTGCTTTTGAACACACAACACTCTAAGATCTTATTGTGTGTGTGTGTTTAAACCCGTGAAACGTGACCATGTACAGGGTATATTTTTATGCAGGAGTGCCAAACCGGTTTCCAATATCATTTGCACATGACAAGTGCGTCTTTTAAGTCTTCATGCAAAGTGTAGGAAATATCGCTCACATGTGTGACATTCACTAAGAGACAAGTAACATTAGATAGTACTCCTCACTACCCCGCCTTATCAGGTTCAATGTTCAGCCCGGGTGTCGCAAATACACCGCCACGCACACGTGTGTGATAACAACCTGTCTTCGTGAGGACCAAAGGACTAACGGCATGACAAGAACACTAAAGTGTTTCGGTAAGCTGCTGTTTTCTCTTGTGTGTGTAAATATGTGTGACTCAAATTATTTTTATCTCTTCTTTCTTTCATATCAGGAAACGAACGAAACATTTCCACTAGTGACAGTGCCAACGTCTGTATAATTTCTGGCGCTTGTTTCTTGTGCTTCCTCCTAACTCAGGGGTGGGCAAAGTATGGCCCGCGGACATCTTTTTCCGGCCAGTCTGATAAAATATGAAGTGCACTTGTTTTTTTTTTTTTTTTAAAGGCTCACTTAATTGAAATTCAATTTATTAAGTACAGTAGCGTTAGAAATCGACAGTCCGTAACATTCTAACACGAAGTACAAAGATAACAAATAGCACGACTGACATGGCTGATGTAGCCAGAGAGCATCGGGGGTTCTCTTTACACAATTCGAAAATTGAACGCCATTATGGACTCGTTTGCTGTCCATTCCATTATCACTAGGTTTGTTGTGTATTTACCTGGCCTGGGTTTCTGAAATTTACTGGCCCGCCGCATAACTTAAGAATTTTGAGACTGGCCCGCAAAAAGTAAACTTTGCCCACCCCTAACCTAATGTAAGCCCCACTTAAAGAGTTACATCCCTTCTCTAACATTTTGTCTCGTGCATAGATCAGATTTTGGTGTCTGCTGTTAATCTGATATTTGTTGTTGTTCCCATTACCTCTATTTTGGATTTTTCCTCTATGCATGCGTAGCGTAGTCTTTCCTACCTCTAGGCATTCGCGTCCTCTGCAGCACGTTCTTCGGTTCGTCACATTGTCTGCAATGTTTCGCTTTCATTGGATGTTTTGTTTATCTTGCGTTTGTATATATAATTATATGTGGCAAATTCGTTACAAAATGCTGGAATGTTGTTTTTTTTCTATGATGATGATGATGATGATGATGATGATGATTTTATATTTTCTTGCAGCATTGCTGCTCATCATTGTCTTCCTGATTCTGGTTTGCGAGCTGTTTATCATGGACAAGTTGAGCCTCAACCTCTTCTCTTTTCAGTTCCTAAGCCCTAGCGAAAACTGGAGACAATCACCGGTTGTCATCCCTGACAGCAATATTTCTTTGCCGACGTCAAATTCTACGTTGGACACCATCACGTTCTTGGCGACCAACACCTGGGGTGCAAAAAATGAAACTCCGGCAGCGGAACTTACGGCGACGTTTGACGTTGTCCACCATAGCAGCTTCCACATCCTGACTGCACTGACCAGTTCATCTTCAACCACCGGTCATCCTGTCACCACTCCTACTAAAGGTCAGGCGTCGCAAAGCTCCTACACCTCCCCACGTGGCATAAATACAACTGGAGTCACTGTACCGTCGGACCAGCTCATCGCAACCAAAGTCTTGTGTATCAGTTTTGTGGGCCGACTAGGAAATCAACTCTTCCAGTACGCATCCCTTTTGGGCATAGCTCTTAGGACGAAACGGATACCTGTTTACCTGGGGAAGACTCTTCTGTCGGATGTGTTGAGAAACACTTCACTGATTGACACTTCTTCCCGCTACGCAGATCGGTGTAAGGACTTTCTAAAGGAAGCAGATGGTTGTAAGTTTTTCCCGAAGTATTTCGAGCTGGACTCTAAGAGAGATTACAGGATCGGGGAGTATCTTCAGTCCTGGCGATATTTCACCGAACACGAAGCGGAAGTACGTCACGCGTTGACGTTTACAGACACGATTGTGTCTCAGGCTAATCAAACAGTTGACGCCCTCAGACAGAAATTTAATCGCACACTGACAGGCATCCATGTACGCAGAGGGGACTATCTAAGAAATCCACGTTCTGGATACAAGGCAGCACCTGTAGAATACCTGTTGCATGCCATGGACTACGTCAGAAAAAGATTCCATGACGTCGTTTTTGTCGTTTCTTCAGATGACCTCAAATGGTGTAGTCAGCAGTTTGCTAACAAAAGTGACGTCACATTTCTGCAGCGTCAGTCATCGCCTGCAGTTGACATGATGATTCTTGCGTCACTGGATCACATGATCATGACGGTGGGGACCTACGGGTGGTGGGCGAGTTTTCTGAACCGCGGGATTACTGTCTACTATCGAGACTTTGTTAATCCGGGTACATTTCTATCAACACGCTTCAACCCAAACGGAACGGACCACTACTGTCCAGACTGGATTTCCTTGTCCTGACTTTAATCAGTTGTCCACAACGGGTAACGTTTTACTGACAATAATATTATTTTTTTATATTATTATTGTTGTTGTTTTATTATTATGTTCATTTTAGACTGTCGTCTTGAATCTCACGTAGTAACATTACAAACTCTAAACAGAAGCAAATATCAACATAACAACATTTATCCCTAACCTTCACAGTTTAATTAAAATAAATCCTTATGAAGACAATTGTGTTGAGTATGTACTGTTTCCTACCATGTAAATAAACAAAACAGATGCTGAAAATATTTTAGGGGATGTCAGTGAAACGTCTTACATTTGTTTTCTGAGCATATTTACAGTTTGTTTTTTAATTTGGATAAATTGCTGATGAACAGCTTAAAAAAACTATGCTAAAATCACATAAATCCCTTCAAAAATTAGCTGAGCTTTTCTTTCCAGTTTTAATTTACCTAAATTTGTGTGATAACTAAATCATTTTCTATCCCTTTCTTATATTTTTAATTAGAACTTATTTTACTGACCACAAACCTCACTTTTCTGCTTCGTCCTAGTAACTCACCTCTTTTCTCTTCGTAGTATCTATATCTATCAATCATTGAGTAAGGGAGACTAGTCTTGTCGTTGTCGAATGGCATGCCTTCCTCCCTTTGACATCCGTACCCCCCCCCCCAAAAAAAAAAAAAAAAAAAAACCACAAAAAAAAACAAAAGTAACAATATATATATATTTGAAATCTGCTCATAATGGTAAAACAGCTTTTATAGGTCTTAGTATGTTCTTTAATGCATCTGATTTAAAATTTAAAAGTGTAAGGAGCACGAGTTGTGACAAAGTGCAGCGCACCATTTTTCACCAGACATCCTCGAGTGAATACCATGATGTTAATGCACACATATAATTATAACCACAAGGGAAAATTACCTGATGAAGTGTGGATCTGCTATAATATCAACATGACTGAGCATAACCATAAGCTGAAATGTTGCAATATTAACATCTTTTTGTGCCACTGATATGAAATTTCAAGCCAACTGGTACTCACTCACAAGGGGATACTGTTTCAGTATTTAGAATGTCCCGAAAATGTTTTTAATATTTTAAAATATTTTATGTACACCATCAACATTGCATGGTTTCAAAACTAAGAAATAGTCATCAGTCTGTCCTTATTCAATGCTATTTATAGTAGTCATCAGATAGTCTTTACTGCATGCTGGTTACATGACGCTGCGAGTAGTAAGAGGGCAGCATCATGGCTTCAGCCAGTTGGCAGTTCTATTACAGCAGTTTTAGATTACTGTTCCTAAGGATTCATGTAACAGATTAATATACTTTGGAAATACTACAATAAATAATGACAATTGTTTGTGGAAAAATGGGTTGTGGAATGTATTTGGGAGTAAGAAAAGTGTAACTTTATACAAATGTACATCACTTTATCATAGGTTCTATGATACAAAACTAGACTAGATTCACAATGGGGTAGACAGCTAGGCAAATGTTTCCTTTAAACAGCATAATCACAACTAAAGAACTGAGAATAAAGTTTGTCATCTTGAATGTGAATCCATGCTTAAAACACAAAAACCCCAAATGCAAATTCCTATCCCACCCCTGACTCCTCCTCTTCCCCCTAGGCAATTTAAGCACAAATATTTTACAAAAGTACATAGCAGATCTACATATGACCTGAAGTGAGTTTTCAATCTCATTAAGTTCACCAAAGCAAACAGGGATTATTCAAAGAGCCACATGAATGCTTCTAATCAGCAACACAGCTGATGGTAAGGCGATGAGATATGATGATACTGGAGCTGGAGGTTGGCAGCAAAGGGCAGTTTGGGCCCGCCCTGGCAGTCGGGAGTTTCTGTGAACAATAATTGCTACCTTGACACATGTTTCAGGTGAAACAAATTTTAAGATAATGCCACACACATGATATACACATTCCAAACCAAAACTCCTAAATCCCTGTGTACGATACTGTGTATTCTGTAGCATGAAACTTTTTTTAATGGTACGATATAGGAGGAACAGCAAAAGAAATATAATAAAAATTGTGCCAATAATATTTATGAAATGTGCTATTATTACATCAAAGTAACACCAATATGTCTGATATCTATTGTCATCTTCTTAAATACAATAAAAAAGAATTTCAATAAAACAAAACAAAAAAAAAAACATCCAAAAAAGTCGTCATTTTTTATGAAAAGTGTGACTTATCCCAACGCTGAATAAAAACATCTGTTTATGGCTGCCAAGTATGACTAAATAATAAGTTTTAAAAGATCATTTTCTTCTTTCCTAAAAGATTAATGCATGACTTACCAAACAATATAATTTTTGAAGAAATGGTGCCCTTGATATTTGTGCTGATGCAATAGTTGTCAATAAAATCATTAGCCTGCACATTTTTCACCTGTCGATGAAAAAAATCATGAGAGCAATAACCACATTTTCAGAAAAGAAAAATCAAAAGTTCAGGTGCAGGTCACACGAGTTGAAAAGCCAACTGAAGTCATGACAGGGTATATAGATAGTTATTGTGGGGGATAAACAAAGAATATAAAAAAGAGCTTCTTCCCTCTTTATTTATTTGTTGGTTTAATTTGGTAGTTGTACCTTGTTTCTCAGGGAAAAAAAGATAAATTAAATGTAAAAAATAATTTCGTCCAGCATAAAAGATATTAAGGAATCTTATCTTAAGCTCAAGGAAACAAAATACTGATAAGGACTTGCACGAGTCCAAACAAAATTATCTAAGTAGCTATACCAGTCATAAGCAAAAAGGACTGCTATCGCAAAGGAGTAATAATCATAAATATTCATAAAGACTATTATTTTTAAGAACAATGCAGCCACCATAAAAAAGGAAAACATATTAACTGCTGCCTTACCTTGAGAGTGTACCACTGTTCCCCTGCTTTCAGATTTTGGTTGTCTGTAGTCTGTTGATGCTGAACTAATCATCATCAGTGATTAGTTAACACTTTAACACCCTTTCCCAGGTCACAGTGGGTTCTGGGTGACCTGTCGTAGAGGGGTTACAGAAATAAAGTTAAGAACCAGAGAACAAAAAGGAATCTATGCATGAGTGAAACTGGTGTATTCTTCCTTCCTGAAAATTATTTTCATTACTGAATACTTGAAAGACACAAAAGGGAAATGGTGCACTTTAGCAGGCCACATTTCACAGTCACTTCTCTTGAGACAAGAAATATGATTTTAAGCCAGGAAATAACTTGAGTAGTCTATTCACCGCAGGCATAAGAAATAACCATCTGGTCTTTCCATATCCCAAAATTCTGTTGTATTCTACATTGGCAAATTCGCAGAATTCTTTTAAAGATTCCACGCGAACGGTGTAGATGTAGAAGTAATAATAAATTTTCATGGTTATCGTTTCCACGTCTAATGGTAGATAATCTGCAGTAGTTTGTATGGCGTTGTGTACTATATGGGCAGCACAGCCAATTCCGAACAGTCTTTTGCCAACGCCGACAGAATCTTGCAATTTTGCATAAACGTTATTTTGTCCTCTCCGTTTCAGACCAAAATTAGTATTCGCATTGTCAGCGCAAAAACCTACTATTTTTTTCTTCCAGTCCGTGTTTTAGTAAACAATTTGCAATAAGTTGGCAAATAATCTCAGCAGTTTCTCCTAAAAGTGATTCTATTTCCCATATTTTAATTTGCAAACCCGACAGTGGCACAGAGTATCGTATCATCAGCGGAAACAACTTGCCGTCTTTGTCGTTCGAAGCATCCGTGAACACTGTCACAAGCCGGGCATCACTCACCTGCTTCTTCACTTTGTTCATTATAAAAGGAACCAAGACGTTTGTAACGATTGCTTCACATTTGGTTCTTGCACAAGTGAACTTGGGATCATACATTTTTTAAAGCAATTTCCACGTGCAGTCCATTGATCTGAAACTGTGATTATAGAAAACTGTATGATACGCAAAAGTACCTTGTGGGGCTGCTAACTTGACTTCTTGATCGCCAGGTTCAACATTGGAGAAGTACCTTGTGATAGGCTTACTAGAAGCTTCCAACTTCAAAGCAATCAGTATTCAGGTGTTTGGTTATATCACTGCTTCCACCATGTGCGACAGAAAACTGTGATCCACACTTGTCACACCGCACTCCACTGTCATTGTTGATTCCTCTTGCCTTCTTTATAAATGGGAACTCGGCCTGTAGGTCCTTGTTAAACGTCGATGTTAGTTTCGTCCCCGACATTGCTTAGTCACTGATCCCGTGATCCGTACTCAAAGAAAAGGATCACTGGAAGTGAATAAAATGCCGGGCAGCGGAAAACACGTGGGAGGATTAAATTGCCCAGAGGCGAGGGGACACGTGCTGACCTAGGCTTGGCCTACAAGCCGGTTGGACTTGAGAGTAAAGAGGTGGGTATGTTACTGATGTATGGCCAGTCTGTGAATGGAGAGGATGGGGCCCGCCGCTGGCAGTACAACCTCTAAGCCCTAAGTGAGAGATGTCAAAGGAACTTGTTTTGTAGTTACTTCACGACACAGTGAAACTTTCTCTTCCCGTCTCTCCATCACCAAGCAAACTACATTAGTCTACAACTCTATACCAGGGGTGGGCTAAGTACGGCCTGTGGATGCCTTTGGATTGGCATCGTCTGCAAAACTGTGAAATGCAGTTGTTTCCACTTTTTAAAAAAAAAATCAGCCTAGCTTAATTTGCTAAAAATTTATTATGTCAAGTACAACAGAGTTAGAAATCGGCAGTCCGTAGCATTCCAACACAGACAAAGTAAAAAGATAAAAAAAAAAAATAACTGACATGTCTGATGGAGTCGTTAGAGGCTGCCTTTAATGAAAGTGAGCGGCTTCAAACAGCTTCACTTTACACAGTAAATTCGGCAGTAGAAAGCTGCCATTCCATTATCACTAGGTTTGGTAGTCACCTTCTGGCCGGCAGGTCATTATCGCCACAGGTCAAACACCGGAGCCCGCAGGGCAACGAAAAATAAGTAGGGATCAACAAGACAAGGCCAAAACCAAAGGTACGGATGAGAATCAGTGTACGGTAATCAGATTTTTAAAGACAAGCGAGACATTTTGGCGTCCCTCCCGGACATTTTATGAGCAGGCGGGACACGATGTCAAAAGCGGGACTGTCCCGCGTATGGTCACCTAGAAGTGTTCGGGAATATTCTTCGTGTGGTCAACATTGTCGCGTGTCGGCGACCGTGTTGTCTGTGTTGTGCCGCCCGTACAGTGCTGGAATGTCGTTGGGTGTGCGCGCGCGGATGGGGAGAATCAAGGGACATTCACACGACCCTTGTGTGACCCTATCCGTCTCGCGAGCTGAAGAGCCCACCGGCGGCGCTTGTCGTCACTCGTCGGTTGTTTGCAGGTCCCTTCTTTTCGGGAGTGGACGGCGCATCCCTCCCCTTGACCTTTCTCCCCCCTTTCTTTACCTTATATATTCGCGCACGCGCAGTCCTTGGGGCGTTTTTCTGTCGCTTTTGGACAACAACAACAACAACAACAACAACTTCTTCCAGCAACAGGCAGTGCCGGACGTGTGGGACGGTGTTAGACCGTGGTCGTGGCAGCCGGCGTCTTTTCTTGCCCTGGATCGACCTGTCACAATCCGTTTTGGTGAGTAGACATCTATTTTGTTGGGTTCCAAACTATTCTAGTCTGTAGGGGCCTTGATCGGCGGTTGGAAGTTGCGCGTGAGGAGCAAGTGAAAATATTTCTTGCATGCTAATAACTATATAAGTTCAGAGTTTTGAGTGCAAGACATGTTGCTTTGCCATGTTGGGTTAGCATTTGTGATGTCCGGGTCGCGGCGCATGTGCCGCTCACCCGTTTCTCCCTGTGCGAATTGTGAATTTTAAGATCAATAGTCCGGTGGTCATATAATATATATATAAGGACATTTTTAGAAAATATGAACAGTTTTTATGAGAGGCGCCTGTTGATCGAACATTTGTATGGACTGTTCTTTCTACAAGCTTTTATTTTTCCTTTTCGTCATTGTCCATCATTTTGTCGTATTCTTCGTATTCTCATCGTTTGCCTTCATTCTTCATCCACGCTTCTCTTCCCAATTC
This sequence comes from Pomacea canaliculata, assembly GCF_003073045.1. NCBI lineage: Eukaryota > Metazoa > Mollusca > Gastropoda > Architaenioglossa > Ampullariidae > Pomacea > Pomacea canaliculata. Next base: position 15,855,899 of record NC_037593.1, read on the forward strand.
GCCATCTACGCCCACCATTGTGTCAAGGTCTAACTGTTCGCCCCTCCACCCTGCACCCTCATCGCCTCGTCAGCGCGTGAACCCGTGACCCTGCCGTGCCCGGGTGAGGCCAAGCCTACCAGCTCAAGCTCCCCAGTTACAAAGGCCCTCGGGGAAGGTGTGCCTGGACGAGAGGAAGAGCGGGGGAGGGGAGGTCAGAACTGGAGCGTCACGCAGGGTCAGAGGGCGAGCAGCAGTCAGCCGGTACATTGACCGGACGATAGACTGGCAACCCGGCAGTACGACTTTCAATTATGAAGAATAAAATATGGTATTTCGGTAAGTTTTTTTTTTAATTGAGTGTTTTCCTCCCCATCTTTCTCTCGCTCGTGAATGTGTGTGTGATAGAATGTGTGGGCGCGTACACACATGCTGGCGTCTTCACGAGTCTACATATATATATTCATGGGTAGCATAATATTGTTTACTGTCTTTTGCCAATTCTATTACGTAACCACCTGATGGTTGCACCATTGAACTTTACCAAGTAACATGTGAGACCAGGTATTCTTGCCTTTATTTCTTTTATGTAACACACGTGGAAATCATTTAAACCCACTAACACACCAATATACACATTTCTCATAGCATTTCACCTTATTTACAGAAAATCATTAGCAGACCTTCTCGACCAGCAGACTCGTTCACTAGGGAGACTTACTTAGAACATATCTTTATTCGCTTTTTGTAAATTTACAATCCTATCAAGTTTTTTCTGCCATATTGTATAGAACTTGATTATTGAACACATCAGCAATGTATATCTCAAAACACTGTTTCAAAAATGCAAGCACAGTGGATTTTGGCGATTGTATTCAAATATTATTATTTAACAAGTATTTTGCTCAAGTAAAAGCGCGAGTTGTTTGTATCTCTTACAATGTGTAAATAATATGAAATCATGTTTGTTTTCTAACATTACTCCAACTTCACACAACTCATTATTTATTAACTTCTAGTTTTTACTTATAGTATTTATTGTTCATATCCTCAGACATATTCTACCAACAAAAAAATGTAAATTTTGTCAGTAAACACTGCAGCAACAATAGTACTAATAATCACGATGTTGATGATTATTATTATACTTATTATCAGACCTAAACACTATTTCGAATAAAAAAAAATCGATCTACTACATGTACTGTCAAATACAGTAATGAAAGAGAGGGATAAAGAACCAATCAGTTCGAAATGTTATTTAGATCAGATAATGCTCCTGAATCGCTATACACGGCCTTCAAATAATCTTCGTCATCGTAACTTCATCAATATGACATTTTAAAAATATTGTTAATTGCGTTTTTTAATTTATTTTTGCAGTTGTAATCCTTGGCACCGTTTTTTCTGTTCTTGGCTGTGGTGCATTTTTGAGACACCATTATGTTGTGGACTTCACGCTTTCTTTCCTTCCTACATGCCAACAGCAACCAGAGCACCCAGTCCAGAGCAACAGACCAAGACCATGATTCTTCCACTAATGTGAGCACAGGTACCTTACAACGTCCAGCATCTTGAGTATTGATAATCATGAGTCTGAAACCCCAGAATACACATCTATAGGCGATAGAAATTTGCATCAGACTACCACTCTCTCTATCCGCCCAATTCATTCTGCTGAGGCTGGGAATCCCAAGTTCATCTTATCCGACATCTGTCAACAAACCACCACTACAACGAACTGCTTTGTTGGACAGCATCAACGGTTCCAGGTGATATGTGAAGACCCGACGGCAGGTTGGGCAATCAGATGTTTGAGTATGCGTCTGTTATTGGATTGCACTGAAAACACAAATAGGATACCCGTCTTTTGGGCAGTCAATCTACTTAATGATGTGTTGCCACAATACTTCGATAATGAGAATTCTGTCAAAATACTCAAACCATGTGCAAGAGAACTTTGTACGGGAACACCGCATGTTGCAACATTTTTCCCAGGTTCCTTCAGCTGGATCCAAACACAAATTTACAGGATCGGGCTGGCCTCTAGTCGTGGCGATATTTCTTTGAACCGAAGCGAAATACGAGAAGCGATGAAGTTCAGGACTCTATAGTGACCCAGGCTCGCAAAGTGTGACAGCCTCCGTCAAACACAACCGCACGCTGACAGGCATCCACAGTACGACGGGGAGACTACCTTCATGGTGAGAGCTCTGGATATAAGACAGCTCCGTTACAATATCTTGTGCAAGCCATGGACTACGTCAGACAAAGGTTCCGTGACGTCACTTTTGTTATCTCATCGGATGACGTCAAATGGTGCAAGGAACAGTTTGCAAACATAAGTGACGTCACTGTTCTGCAGGCGAATTCGCCGCCTGCTGTTGACATGATGACTCTTGCGTCACTGGATCACATGATCATGACGGTGGGGACCTACGGGTGGTGGGCTAGTTTCCTGAACCCCGGGATTACCGTCTACTACCGAGATTTCGTGAAGCCGGGTACTCCTCTCTCGCGACATTTCAGCCCAAACGGAACGGACCACTACTGTCCAACCTGGATTTCTTTGTCGTGACCTTCAGTGTTATTGCCATCAATGTTGGCAGTTGATAGTGAGTGTGACATTTATGTATTGAAGAATCTTGAATTTCGTAAATATTTTTTTAATTATATTTTTAATAACTTCAAAATAGATATTCAGTTTTCTTTTTGTATAATTTTTTATAGTTTTAAAAGTCCTTGGGTGGGGGTATTCTGTTATAAAAATATTTCTTGTTTATCTGTTGCTGTCCTTTTTGATCCTCTAAAGAAATCCTGAAATATCTTGGAAAGACCCGGAAGATAAATCAGAAAACTTTTTGGGAGTGAAAATTTCAAGTCATATCTTGTATCTGTTTTAATTTTAAGATTTGGTAAATAATATAGATATATCTTGATGTGCATGTAAGACCCCCACACAGAAATCAATTTACAACCGTTCATTTAAATATGACAACTAAGATATAAGTTTGAAACTTTAAATGCACACCTTTCAATGATAGAAAACAATGGCGAAAGAAAGGCGGCAAAATATGCAACTAGTGACTTAGATATTAATGGATTACACGGGGCAGTATACAGAAAATGAAGTTCAAGAAGGATGAAGGCAGGGAAGGTATTGATGACAAGTCGAAATTCACCCATGAAGAATTTCAAGAATGTATGAGATAACATCATGCACAACCAGGTGCTGTTTATATTTTCCTGAACATCATCTTCATTTTCAGCTAGACAATAAACTCCCTATGGAGCAAGTGCATATGAGCAGCAACAGGAGCAAAAGACTTTTCTTGTTTAACATGCTTTCATAGGCTCATTCCTGTCACAGCACAGTTTTTGTTTCCTGGTGTGTGTCTATAACAAACTTAACATCTAATTATTGTGTATGATTTTGGTGCAATGCTAACAATGTTATTCCTTGTGTGTGAGAGATCATGCAGTCTAGATAAGACATGCTTGACAATGTTTATGTTGTTTAGAGGGGGGAATATGTTCAACATTTAAAATCAGAAAATATGTTTCCAAATTAGAGTGTTATAATATCCCGTATAATAATATCTTTTCATAATGAACTCACATTTCTTCGTTCACTTGAAAAAAAAAAAAAAAATATTATATGTGTAAATAAAAAGTTCAACTTGTACTAAATGCACAAGAATAAATCTCTTAATAGTCATCTAAGAACCATATTTCTCAGTGTAAGATAGCTTGAACATAATCCATCCTTTACTCCAATATGAATGCTTTGCCAAGCTTCTATAAACATACAGCTCAACCCACTGCACCATAAAATAAAAAGATATTAAAAGAAATTAAAAATAAAATTAAGCAATAAAAGACAATGCCAAAAAAATAAATACACGTATGCAATGTATGAAAGTCATGCAAACTTATCTCCTTTCTACTTTCCCCTCTCGCTCTTTCTCATCTTACGCACAACCATCAAGTAACACCCACTACGCCTTTAGTAGAAACTGGTTTTCCAGACCTTTGTCCTGTCCTGCTAATCTGATCGGAATGGTCATTAACTGTGATACATTTATCGCCATCATTTCCCACTAAAAGATGCATTGGTACTTCGGTAAGTACTTTCAATCTTTCTCTCCTCTCTCACCTTACAGAAGAACCATCATAAAACTTTACTGGCCACGTCTTTGCATTCATCTTCAAAATAAAATAAAAAAAAAAACTGGTTCTATAAGAACATCATTACGACCAAAGGTTATAACCAGAATGGTCAAAAATGCTTAAAAATAAAATCCTTCGTCTAAGGTTTCTCATGAGATGAATAATACTAATTTTGAAGAACTGTTTGTCCATGCACGCGATGCTATCATGACACCCGATGTGAGCTAAACATGAAGGTAGAACAGGAGTTCAAGAACCCCCCCCCCTAAAGCTATAAGTGCAGGGTCTGTTATTGCTTCACCTTTCTTCCTCCCTCGACCATTTAGTCGCCTTCTGCAGAAATTGCTGGACGTGCCTTCCCCTGCACACTGGCTTGCATATCAGCTTTTTCTCCTCACTTTAGCAAACTAAACAAAAGCCGCTGCTCGGATCCCTTCGCAAATATATCACTATTTTTGTGTTCAACAGAATCTCCCTGCTAAACAGGAACAATTTTATTACGAAGGCTATACAAAATATTAGAAAAATAGAAAATAATGTCGGCCTAATGATGACATAATGAGCTGTAGAGTTTACTAATAAATATGTCAGTTCAGTAAAGACAGTATACTTTTCTTATACCAATACATAAAAGCAATCGGTGAAATATTATAATACAATTTGTGATGTACTTAGATCTAGTTTTAGTTTTCTTCTATAATCGTGTAAACATCAAAGAGGCCTGAGTGCATCGATTAGGATGTCATTCACCACACTATGAACAAGAATATCTCTTAAGAATTGCTCAGCTAAAATCTATTTATTTTTACTTTCAATAATTCTGCTAGTACCTTACCCTCACTGCTGACTTTTTGGTAAAATAAATTTTACTTTTTTACGTTTTGTATCAAAAGTACTTTGAAAGATCCAACATGTAATTTATTTACAAATCTATGACATTACTTTTCATTATAATAAATTAAAATCACAAAAAATCTTCCAAATTAAAAGATAAAAACAAAATTGAAAACAGATGAAGCAATTCAGATGTTACAGCTAACTGATTATGGTGCCCCTGATCTAGGGGTGGTGAATGGTAATGAAAGGGTAGAACTGGCCCTGGATACAAAGCTTTTCAACATGTTCAAAAATGGACTCGGTCCCTCTGTTGTTCTCTGGTAGAGGAAAATGTGAACGACTACGGAGGCCAGGGACACAGGACCATTGCCTAGAAATTTCCCAAGAGTAATAAGGCTGTCCATACCATGAGAGGAGAATGTAGAGCTCAAGTAAGGTATTCAGTTACCTACACAATCGTTAGCCTTCACAGACGACACAATGGCGTCAGCTGACGTGAATTCAAGCATGAAGGTTCGTAGCCTGACCTTTGTCCCAGGGACGTGTAAGACCTATTTTGCTGATGGCCAGACCTGCGTATCACAACACGATCGCTTCCGCAAGTTTCCCCTTCCCTTTCCCGGTCCTACACCGTCCAAGCGAGACGAGTGACCCGAGATCAGGTGATACAGCACCCACGTGTATGTGCATAAATCATGGACAAACTACAAAGACCGTATCCTGTTCACCACAGCGTGACGAGGCCGTTGACTCTCTTTGTGGTGATATCCAGTAGGGCAGAAATAATGGGTAGGTGTTGTGGTCCTCTCACAACTCACAAGTACCTCAAAATCAGACCATTTTTGTCTACCCTATTTTGAGTGCAGGGGACAGAACCTGTCGTGAACTCTGGGGTAGGAGCACATGGAGATGGTATAGGTTATGATTTCCATCCTTCCGGCCTATCACACTCTCGATACCTCCACCAAATCCCCTCGACATCTACAGCATGCACCTATACTAAATTGCTTATTTACACTTTTAATTAGCTTGAGCCCCAAGGATGTATCACCCCAATAAACAACTCAAAACAATTTAGTATATTAAAGAAGGTTATTAATTATCGAGAGGATTACAAACTACAAAATGAGAAAGGAATAACAAAAGAACAGACAAGTTTGCAAATGATCTAGTTTCTTATCTTGGCTAACTATCTAGGTTTCCCGTTAACACCAATTATTCGTTGCTTATTTACTTTTTTCTGAATACGGTTTGTATGATGATTCAGTATGAGTTGTGTTCTAGTTCACCTGCCACTTTTCATTGTTTTATAATTTCGTTCTTCATTGCTGCATTTCTAGTCTTATCTAATATCAGATCTGTCTGATTTTTGTTGTGCGTGATAAAGCAACCTTGTCCATAAATTTATGTTAAAGAAACTTCCATCTTACTACTTTTTTTTTCTCCTTGCCTCAAGCACACCTTTAGAAAAAAAACCCAAACTTTACATCAAACTGCTATTGTACGGCTTGTCGTTAAATAATACATATAGACAGCAAGGGACGGGGAACGCCGTTCCAGCAGCTAAGGCTATATTACGGCAAGCAGGACAGCCCGGTAAACACGATGCCACATGCAGAGAAAGAATCAGCGCCCGAGACAGAAATGAACTCAGGGCAGCCAACTTCACTGATATTGGTGACAGCGTAGCGCTAACCGTTGCGCCAACCGGAACCGCTCAATATAGACAGCAAAACGAAAACTGAATTAAATAATGAAACAGAATCGAACCTTCCTACTGCCCAATTAAAAGAAGAAAACCACAGGGAGACTAATGATATTTGCAGTTATCCAGTTTGATAAAACCCAGAAAAATGCACAGATTATTTATTAAGTGTCTGTATTCAAATTTTACATGAATGAGGGCCACGTGGTCGCCTGTGGCACAATCACTAAGGAAAGAGAGGATGGCCTGATGCTATGAGGGTTTTTAAGAAGAGATGAATGATGTTAGGGAAATATCATTTTCTTGGTATCACTTGCAGGAGACATTTCATCCACTTGTAGGTTTATTTGCCCACGAGTTTCTGGGTTCATGTATCACACCATCATCAGAGCGTGTGAAGGCCCCATGTGAAGTGAAAGCTACCCAGGGGTCAAGTGTAGGGCGGGTGCGAGGTGGAGAAGGGTGAGGGAGGGGCGGTGTTGAGGGCTGAGGGGGTTGGGGGAGGACCCTAGGAGGCTAGGACAGACAGAACAGATGCCAGTCTTATCTTTCACTCCTCTTTCGTCAAGTCAGAAGAACTTAGAAGAAAAACTGAAGGGAGTTCGGGGACAACAACACTGTCTTATCCTTATTACATATGTTTCTTTGTGATTATATTAACTATTTTACTTACGAACTTTCAGCCAGAAAGCACTTAGTTAATTCACGATCACATTATCAATTAATAAGGGTAGCGTCAGTAAATAAATAAATAATAATAAATAAATAAATATCAAAGTAGAGTCAGTTGTCTGTTGGAGTGCTTTAAACTAAGCAAGACCCGGACATCGGGATTTAATTCAACAACACCTTTGTATTGTTAGCGTCTTGAGACTGTCCTGTTCACTTTCACACCCAACTGCCGGGTAGAACCCGGGAAGTGGGGAGGGGTCATAGGGGTAAAAAGCTCGAGTACCGTGGGCTAGATGACGGAGAACAAATACCGGAAAATTTTAATGACCCGTTCATTTACTTTTGGTTGTAAAGATCCTTGTAGAAAAGGACTTTCCATATAAAGCAGGAAAGACGAGGTCAGTGCTCGTCCCTAAGATCAGAGAAAAGTTAAAGTTTAATTTTACATTGCATTTGTCTGCTTGGGTGCTTGATGCTATCGTCCTTGCGAAGCTGTGTCGCTGTACTGCAAAAATATATTTGATTTGTGCACTCGATTATGCGCCAAAAATATACATTTTTTTTTATTACAATGCGTCCGGAGGAGAAAATTGTGAACGAATCAAGCTTCAGGAGTGGATGCAAGTCTGTGGTCCTACAATGTCATGACAGTTTGTAAAGATACGTTTGCTTAATACATGACTTTTTATACACATTGTCATATCCTTACAAATTTCTCTACATATCTAGGGAAACACAGTTCGTCCATACCTTAATTAATTCTTCAAATTCACAGTACCTTCCATCAAAAGCGCTGTATAGAATGCTTAAGTGTTTAGACTGTGCCTAGCAACATGCACTAGTAGTCCCATGACCTCACAAGAAATCAGGTTTTTAAGGCAAATAATTAGCTTGCAAATAGATGTTAGCAGATGGGGGATGGTGTATGATCGTGGGATAGAGAATAACGGAAAATATAAGCTTCTCCTTGGTTGACATAGTATCGCAGCGTGAACGAGCGTCTGACGGACTGTGAGAGAATAATGAACAAACAGACTTATTCTTTGATAAAAAAAAAATATAGCAGCGTGAACGAATTCAACCGATTGTCGGGGAATAATGGAATACATTGTCTCACTCTTCGTTTGATATTACTTCGCGAGCGGGTGTCTAATCGTCTTCTCAGGAATCAGTGAACGTAAAATTTAGAGTTAAATACAGCCGAGTCGTTGTTTGAAAGTACACGGGGGTGACTCTACATTTGGAAGTATTTAAAACAGACGGAAGGAACAAAACTCAAAATTAAAGAAACAAACAAAAAAATAAATAAATAAAAAGTGAACCTCATACAATGCACACTATATTATTGGTTGCTTTCGACAAATATCTGCTAATCCACCCAGACACCTATTCACAGGACAACACCCGTTCTTCTACATCATGAGACCCACTGCCCAGACCATTACAAGACGGTCACTGAGTGCAAGATATCGACTCTGATTTTAGTCACTCCAATCAAATCAGATGCCCAGGTAGTTATTATATTGATTAAAAAGAAAAAGAGAGAGAAACCCTAGCATCATACTTTCTTCTTAATCACGTTCTCAGAGAATGCAATTAAGTACTGTCGACCAAGGGAGGGTCATTACATGGCTGCAGGAGGATGAAGAAAACAACGGCATTACAGTACCTTGTTGATCACAGCCAGGGAGGGGAGGGATACAACGATTGACCGACAACTTAAGCAGCAGTAAACAAGGTTATAGTGACCATCAGGAAAAAAAAAACCAAACAATAAAGCGCATTGTTGGAGCTGAATAAGGCGTTGATACGACCGTTTGAATTTAGTGACGTAATTAAATGGAGGGAGAGGTCGTCCCATGACCTTAGTCAGGTCGTAAAGGTGTGAGGTGTTAGACACCTTTCTGTTCTCTGGACTAGCGAGACGTGGGAGGGGTGTCCATGTCCTCACCCTCGCTACCTGTCTTTCCCCAACCCTCTCTAAGTCAGGTCCACATTCTCGCCAATCGGGAAGACTGGCAGAAGTGAGGTGCGCTACTCAGGTGACAAACCAGCGCCTCAATCATAAGAAACAAAAGCGAAATAGAGAAACATGTGTGAGATTTGTTACTTCCATGACTGCAGCTGATCGAGTGCTTTAGGAATATTTTTCGTGTTGTGAACATCCGTCTTTCATTTATGGACATCAAAAAAAGATATTTTGGTAAGCTACTATTTTTAATTCAGTGATCTTCTCTGTATGTCTCACTCTCGCCAATAACAATAATAATTTCCTACGAGTAATAATTACTACTTGCTCGATTCTAAAATAGCGAAAAATATTACAGAAAGAGTTCAGATACATTTACTGTGTACTGTGAAGAAATCAAAGACAATTATAATGGACCAATCAATTACTTATTTTTCAGTTGCATTGCTTTGGGTCTTTCTTCTTGTTCTTGCCTGGGAAGTGTTTGTAACACGCCACTATGTTGTGGACTTCACGCCCTCTTTCCTTGCTAGACTTGTAAACAACAACCAGTCAAGAGCAGTAGCACATGACTATGATTCTCCACTAATGTGAGCACCAGTTACCCTACAACTTCCAGCAGCTGGAGTATTGATAATCATGAGTCTGAAAACCCAGAATACACATCTATAGGCGATAGAAATTTGTATCAGACGACCACTCTCTCTTATCCGCCGATTCATGTGCTGGAGGCTGGGAATTCCCAAGTTCATCTACTCCACCATCTGTCACAAACACTACTACAACGACTGCTTCGTTGGACAGCATCAACGGTTCTAAGGTGATCTGCGCAAGACCCGACGGCAGGTTGGGCAATCAGATGTTTGAGTATGCGTCTGTAATTGGATTGCACTGAAAACAAATAGGATACCCGTCTTTTTGGGCATGTCGTCTGCTTTATATGATGTGTTGCAGAATACTTCGATAATTGAGAATTCTGTCAAATATTCAAAGCAGTGCGAAGAGAATTTTGTAGAGGAGCCCGCGTGTTGCAAATTTTTCCCAGGGTTCCTTGAGCTAGATCCAAAAAGGAATTACAGGATCGGACCTTACCTTCAGTCGTGGCGATATTTCTTTGAACACGAAGCGGAAATACGAGAAGTGATGAAGTTCAAGGACTCTATAGTGACCCAGGCTCGCAAAGTGGTTGACAGCCTCCGACACAAACACAACCGCACGCTGACAGGCATCCACGTACGACGGGGAGACTACCTTCAAGCTGAGATTTGGGGATATAAGACAGCTCCGGTACAGTATCTTTTGCACGCCATGGACTACGTCAGACAAAGGTTCCGTGACGTCACTTTTGTGGTCGCTTCTGATGACGTCAAATGGTGCAAGGAACAGTTTGCAAACACAAGTGACGTCACTGTGCTGCAGACGAATTCGCCGCCTGCTGTTGACATGATGATTCTTGCGTCACTGGATCACATGATCATGACGGTGGGGACGTACGGGTGGTGGGCTAGTTTCCTGAACCCCGGGATTATCGTCTACTACCGAGATTTCGTGAAGCCGGGTACATTTCTCTCGCGACATTTTAGCCCAAACGGAACTGACTACTACTGTCCAACCTGGATTTCTTTGTGAACTGCAGTGTTAATGTAATCACCATTGTCAGCTGCTAGAGAGAATGTTACGGGTACACGAATGACAGTGTCGTGACTTATTTAAGTATTTAAAGATCTTGAATTTTAAAAGCCTTTCTTTCTTGCTTGCAAATATACTATTTTTTTACACTTTAAATGACGTCTTGTAAAATTGATACGATCAAGATTTTGCTCTGTAGTTTTTTTAGAGTCTGAAAAATCTTTTAGCAAGAGGGGGAGGCAGTATTCACTTACTACATTTGTGGTCCATTTTGTTCTTCTAAAGCAGGGTTGTAAAGTTTCGCGTTTCAAATTCACAGTGCCGTGCTATTTGTTCCGGTGTTTTAATTGTAGGCACTAGACCAGGGCAGTCGCGTTGAAGTAACGTGATTAGGGGACACAACTCACCATGTTGCATCATGATAGGACGTGTAATGGAATTTCAGATCGTTTACATAAACATGGAATCTACCAGAGAGGCATCATGATCTGATGCTAATCCATATAGCCGAAAAGCGGCAAGCAGAAGCGAATGTGTCTGTCATGTTCTCGTATTTGTTCTGTTTATCCCGTAATGGAAGTCCCTTGCTTATCCCTAAAATAAAAAAAAAATTATTATTCATTTAGTATTCATTTATGTTCTTATATTACTATAAAAACGTCCTATAGATTTCCTGCAACATGCGATAAATAAAATTCCTCTCATCATTAAAAAATTCCTCACCTGTTATTTAAAAAAAATGTTGACGAGATAAAAAAAGTCAGTAAACCTGCACACGACGAAAACACAATACTTGACGGCCCCTTCAACCTGACGACCTGCATCTGTAAACTTTAATGTTCTGTGGTCCTTTGTAAATGTGACAGACTATTGGCTGTAGTTCAGGAGTGGTGAAGAATCATTCGGAATGTAGTTGATGATGTTTTTACAGCGTATTTTCCACATGCCTCTACCTTTATTTATGTCTGCCCTTCGTCTTGTTGGAGGAGTGGGTAGAGAACCGAGTGGTTAGAGCGCTGTTGTCCCAGCAGACAGGTTCCCCTTCTCTCTTTCTCATAGTTTTAACTCACTTTTAGCAGGATACTGCGTACCCGAATAATCTTTCATTTAAAAAATCAGTTAGTATCCTTCACTAAATCTAACAGGACCTGATACACCCTTGTCTCATCTAACACTGGTTGGATTGATAAAAACTCAACTTGGGTGCCAATGCCATAAAGTTCGTTTGCCAGTCAGTCCCTATTTATCTGCTTTGTCACCAGTGCCGCACGAGCTTTACGTGATTTCGCTATTTTATTATTCAGTCCTTCAGAGTCCGCTATGCCTAACATTCTGTCCCGCCCCTCCACCCTACAAAAAAATTGTGAAAATGGTAATTTTGGGTGCAGAGGTCGTTCAAAGCCGTTAACGCTAAACTAAGAAGTCTCGGTGCTGTATTTAAATTGATGGAATACAGCTTATATCAAGGTTGAATTTCTCTTACAGGTAAAGTTCAGCAGTTCAGGAACTCGCCTACCCGCGGGTAACGACTTCAGTCAACAGAAGCTGTCGTTGTCATCAGGCGTTGCTTGCCGTTGCTTGCAGCGACAAAACAATCAACAATAAACACAGACTCCACCAACTGAGAAACCAGACGTAACCAATCTTTAAAAAGGTTTCAACGACATTGCCATGGCATCGATAACATTTAACGATGAACATTAAAAGTTTATTGGATGCAACAGATGGCTGAGCGATACACCCAACCTTCTGATTGGACGTGCGAAGATCAAAATGGTTCCTGCGTATTACACTTCCAGTGTCACATATCCAAGCAAGAGAATTTTTCTCATTAATTAATCTATCTTATTAATCAGTCCTACAGTATGTCTTATCAACATTAATCAATCACTCTTGTTAAGCACTCAACATCATAAATGCTCCAATCGACATACCAGCGAGTTGTCGTTCGTGCCTGCCACCCTATATCATTGGTGCCAGTCTAAAGCCACTAATTCTACCTCCGTGTTTGAAACACATCTCTTAGATTAACCCAGGGGTTTATTTCAATCCTCTACCCTATTTCAAACCTGTCATTGTTGCGTCCGTGTTAGTTCAGATAAGAAGCTGATTTGGACATGTCTGACGTGGTTAGCGCCCCAGAGAAAAAAGCGACCACTCGAGTAAAGCCAGTCAACGATGTCGAAAGCAACTACAGGAGGTGACACCACTCCCTCGTAATACAATATCGTGGCTGTGTTTATATTCGGCGATACATCTTCGACCAGATGAGTGCACAGTTCTCTTGCTGTCGCAATACTGATTTACATTATGAACAGCAAAAGAAATCCTGGGTGAGTCACGACCTGCATATCTGCACTTGATCTCTCCTTTTGTGTGTGAGTGTATATGACAGAGACTGGTCTTCTCACGTCTTTTTATACATGAATTACTAATATAATGTTATTTTCTGTCTCTTGCAATTTATCTGTGAAGTAACTATCTCATTGTTGAACCATTACTTTTTACCAATGAAAATATGATACTATGCATTTTCGTCTTCCTTAAAAGTCATTTGTGGTACTCTTCTGTAACGGATAAAAAATAGTACACCATGTAGTTTTGCCCTTTCTGGAGTCCAAAATCATAATGATAGTTATCGTCATAATGATAGTGATTGTGTTTTTCATGCAGAGCCAGAACATATTACAAAAAGGGAACTAATACCTTTCCTGTAAAGAAGACAAAGTCAATGCTAAAGGTACAATCAGTCTGAAATATGACTTGCTTTAAAAATAGTCAAACAAACTTTCTAAATCACTAAACGTGGCCCACAAATAATCTTCGTCAACGTGACACTCAAATCTTTATTAGATTCTTTTTTTTATTTCTTTGTTTATTTATTTTTCAGCTGTATTCCTCTGCGTCATTCTTCCTGTTCTTGCATGGCATGTGGTTGTAAGACGCCATTATGTTGTGGACTTCACGCCATCTTTCCTTGCTAGACTTGTCAACAACAACCAGAGCATCCCAGTCGACAGCAGCAGGCAATGGCTATGATTCTTCTACTAATGTGAGCAAGGTACCCTACAACTTCCATTAATTGGAGTCCAATCAGTCATATGTTCGAAAATCCTGAAGGTAAATTTATTGGTGATAGAAATACGCATAAGCAAACCACTCTCATTTATCCACTTAATTCGTGTTTTGGACGCTGGGAATCCCCAAGTTCATCTACTCCACCATCTGAGACTAGAAAAACTGCTTCGTTGGACAACATCAACGGTTCCAAGGTGATCTGCGCAAGACCAGACGGCAGGTTGGGCAATCAGATGTTTGAGTATGCGTCTGTTATTGGGATTGCACTAAAAACAAACAGGATACCCGTCTTTTTGGGCATGTCGTCTATTTACATGATGTGTTGCAGAATACTTCGATAATTGAGAATTCTGTCAAATACTTAAATCAGTGCAAAGAGAATTTTGTACAGGAGCCCGCGTGTTGCAAATTTTTCCCACAGGTTCCTTGAGCTGGATCCAAACAAGAATTACAGGATCGGGCCTGCCCTCCAGTCGTGGCGATATTTCTTTGAACACGAAGCGGAAATACGAGAAGCGATGAAGTTCAAGGACTCTATAGTGACCCAGGCTCGCAAAGTGGTTGACAGCCTCCGACAGCAAACACAACCGCACGCTGACAGGCATCCACGTACGACGGGGAGACTACCTTGGTGGTGAGAGTTCTGGATATAAGACAGCTCCGTTACAGTATCTTGTGCACGCCATGGACTACGTCAGACAAAGGTTCCGTGATGTCACATTTGTGGTCGCTTCTGATGACGTCAAATGGTGCATGGAAGAATTTGCGAAACACAAGTGACGTCACTATGCTGCAGGTGAATTCGCCGCCTGCTGTTGACATGATGACTCTTGCGTCACTGGATCACATGATCATGACGGTGGGGACCTACGGGTGGTGGGCGAGTTTCCTGAACCCAGGGATTACCGTCTACTATCGAGACTTCGTGAAGCCGGGTACATTTCTCTCGCGACATTTCAGCCCAAACGGAACGGACTACTACTGTCCAACCTGGATTGCCTTGTCGTGACCTACAGTTTATTGTAATCACCATTGTCAGCTGTTAGTAACGGTGTCACGAATACAACTGTGATAGTTGTGTAGTGAGTGTAGTATTGAATGTCTTTTAGTGGCGGTATTCTATTAGAAAATAATTTTATTATTCTTGGTGATGCGTTTTGTCACAAGTCTTGACATCGTTGTTATAATGAATTTTAGCTATATATTGCTGAAATGTCTGTGCGTGATCAGTTATTAATTTGGTAAAATTTATATATATTTTTCATAAGGATGTTAAGACATCTCTCCTTATTTACAACCGTTCATTTCAATATTACACCTTAGACATAAACTTTAGTGTAGACCTTGCAATGATAGAAGACGTAATGGCGAAACAATGGCTGTCCTATAAGCAACTGGTCACTTAGATATCAATATTAGCAAGCCTCTTTTGCATTAATTATAATAAATGATGTGATCTAAATTATCGTAATTTTCTTGTGGGTTCACTGCTAGGATTTCTTGAGGTTTTATTTCTTATGTCCTTAATGTCCAGTTTTAGCAATTAGTTCTTGCAATAAGCAAAAACATCGTTGTGTGTTATTTTGTAATATGGTTTCAAATGATTAACAGTACTTTGTCAAAAAGATGAAAATGAGCCAAGAAAAACATGCACATGTTTATCCTAATGTTATCTACGAAAGAGGTAGAAAAATCTGTTTATGGCTTATATGTAAATACTCCTCCCGGGTAAATTGCTTATGTGCTGTGAATGCTGATGCACTAGTCCTTGCACATAACTTATTTTGTCTGAGATATCTGTATTAATCTGAAAGCATGTCACTGTTATAGCTCTCTTAAAATCTGAGTACATGTTCCTGCTATTTTATATTGCTTTTTTAAATGCTCTTATTGAGTTTGTGTGATCACGTCCACAGATATAAATGTGATGGCATCTGGGACGTGCAAGGAGATGAGACAGTTTAAGAAAGAAAAGTGGATAAAGTGTAGGAGGCTAAAACTCCCCTGAATCTGGGAAGTTGCCATCGGCTTCTTCTTCTCCCTCTTTTATGCTCCTATATCACTATTCTACATTCATCCACCCCCTTCGCTTCATCCTTCATCCTCCTGTCCTACATCGTGTGACGTGTGGTTAGTGAGGCAGTTTGGACTGAGGACCAGCAGAGGGTCCCTGTGTGGTCAGGACGGACAGTAGAGTGGAGTAGAGTGGTGGTCAGCGCGAGAACGTGGAGCGAGGCCACAGAAAGTGAGAGAGAGAGGGAGAGAAAGAATAAACAAAGTGCGAACTGTTCTACATCTTACGCTGGGCCTGAAGGCCTCAAGGGTGAGAACTCGTCGTGCCCTAACAGTACTGAGCCACAGTGTGTGCGGATGTTTGTTTGTTTTCTTTTTTCCCCTCACTAACCTTAATTATCTTTTGTCTGGGCGTAAGGGAATCTGTGTTTTCTTGTGTCTGTGAAGATAAATTTTCACTTTTTATTTTTTTAATCTACGTGTAAATAAACTTGCTATTTGTACCGTTAATTTCGTCTTAGTTGTGGTCTACGTTCATTAGAGATTCGACAGGTACGTCGTGTACCTCTGGCTGAGCGAGTGGTTGTGTGTTGGTGCTAGCTGTGAGCGGTTGCTAGGGGTGACACGTGACACTTACACTGTGGTGTAAAATCTGCCGGAGTGTAGCTGGTGCTGTGGCAAATGTTACTATGTGTGTAGCTTTGCTTCTGACAGACATTTTTCATGTGAGTCCCCATGTATTAACAGAGGTATCTACATTGTGGCTGTATGAAAATCAGGTAGTCAACAGATGCCGAAAAAAAATAAATGAAATAAATAATAAAATATTTTTTATATAACAAAATAGCGGAGGCAACCAACCAACCAACCAACCAACCAACCAACCAACCAACCAACCAACCAACCAACCAACCAACCAACCAACAAACAAACAAACAAAAGCAAACAAACAAACAAACAAACAAGACAAGACCATGAATGTGCAGGTATACGTGCAATCAAGACCAGGATGATACTAGGGACAAATCACGTGATCAGGGTTTTCCGCAGTTTTTTCCACAGCTACACACATAACACTTATCAAATACAAGTAGCCGGTGGCTATGGGTGTCGTCTGAAGCAAGAAGGAGACGTGACGTGTCTCATGCCTCCAGGACACTAGACGGACAGCGACACTTTCACCTCGTTGAATATCTGGAGTGTGTCACGTTCAGGTCCGCAACAACAACAAATAACATTCTGGGGTAGGTGGAGGGACAATGGCAGTAACAGGTTCTTGCGTCGGGTGGCGCATTTACTCCTCATGGTTGTGAGAGAGAGAGATTGTTTGTTTTTAACGCCGTGCCAGCAACTAAGGCTATATCACGATGAGAGAGAGAGAGAGAATACATAAAAACATGTACAAGAAGTTTTATTTCTAAAATCAGTTTCTATCGTTGTGTCTCGCGATCGTTCTTAGTCTTTGTGTCTTTATATCTTTCTCTTATCCTATCTTCTCATCATCGTTGAAACCATCCATTACACAGCCTGACATGCTCGCACTTCTTTTGTTGTAAATGATTTCTCCAACACCAATCTGTCGTACATTTTATTCTTCAAAGGACAAAAAGTCAATACCATTACCTATAATCAGCACCTAGCCTTATATCCTCAAACTACACAATTTTTTCGCAGAGAAGCCAACAGTTACCAAGGGTTGATACTCTTTGTCTGTCTGTAACAGGCGCAGTCACATGTAGTTGATTTCTTTTCATAGTTACAGGAGAAGTAACAGGAGAGAGAAAATGTACAGACGGGGTGTGGCGTTACTGCTGAAAAAGAGAAAATTTAGAAACTTGATCAGATTAAAGGGCTTTAGAAGTTTGATATGTATGATATTGTTAAGAAAGTGTAAAAAGGACTTTGAAACACACACACACACACAGATAGGCATGCGTATATGCAATCACAACCCCTAAGAAATA
This sequence comes from Pomacea canaliculata, assembly GCF_003073045.1. Classification (NCBI taxonomy): domain Eukaryota; kingdom Metazoa; phylum Mollusca; class Gastropoda; order Architaenioglossa; family Ampullariidae; genus Pomacea; species Pomacea canaliculata. The sequence goes on from NC_037593.1 coordinate 15,873,915, forward strand.
CACAGAAATAAGCAAGCATAACATACACACACAAACTTACATGCTAAAATATCTTTGGAAAGTAAATAATTAAAAATATCAGAGTATTAAAAAAATTATCAGAATATATATATATATATCAGAATATTAAAAAAAACACAGAATGACACACACACACACACACAAAAGCACAAATATACAAACATGTACTCAAAAGACAGTACACACACAAACACACGCGCGCACAAACACACACACATCACATGAACAAGAATGCAAGTAAGCAAACAGATCATTCAACGTACCTCCTTACCTTGGCACCTGCAGGTGGAGCATCCGTTGGAGTCTAAACCGTGCCGTGCAGACAGTAGTTCTTGCACTGGATCTGGGGGCAGAGTCTGGGTGGGCCGTCGTTGCAGACTTGCACTTGCAGCTGGGACAGCCGTTACTCAAGGTTTCACGACCGAACAGACAGTAGTTCCGACACAAAGGGCAAGCTGCAACACGGATAGTTAATGGTTGGTTGGCCGGCTGGCTGGCTGAGTGAGCAAAGAGTCAGGGGAAAACAAACCGAGTGTCATGCTGATAAGCTCGCCGTTACCATAGTTACCACGTCCCTACGGAGAGCTGAACCATCCCATGGCCACGACTGGCGATGGAGCGTTCTCCTTTCGCTATGTTTTTGTCTAAACCTTGTATGCATTATAGATGCCTGGGTTCCTGTCTCCATCGGCTGCTATGGCAACGCAAAAGTAACGGATACAGGTTTTAGGGAGTTGACACTCTCTCCTCGTCATGGCTGATGCTATTTTTTTTTTTAATTCACATGAGCTTTAGATGAAGCGGAGGGAAGTCGCTAGTCGAAGAAAAACAATTGTCACTCGCAGACCATTCACACTACACATTGTTCACACCCACTACACACTATTTGCACGCTATACGCCATTCACACACTACACACACTGCTCACATTGCACACTTCCAAACGTACACACTATTCTCGCTGTCTTGTTCACACTTTAGCTATTGGCATGTTCAGTAATCACATCACAAACGTGTCGCACCTTTAGGTGTTATAGGGACAGGGTCAATCTGCAATAATCTGCGCCCCTCCGGTCTTGCACTGGCAAGTAGGACAACCCCTGGCATCGAGGACGTTACCCTCGGGGCAGTAGATCGCACACACTGGTCCACAGTTCTCAGCAGAAACAGACTGTGAACCTGCAATGATTGTGAAACTCATAGTATCACAAGACTTTCATAACAACCCAGAGCAAAGAGTTTACTAGTCATTATAAAGCTGTCATCGAAGGTGAAAATATTAACGCATAAGATTCAAATATCAACATAATGCAGTTATCAAGCGAGTGACAAATGTGCATCAGATGCTTATACGTAAAGTATATTAAATATATATTAATTCATCGTTTAAGGTGACAATCGTCCTCATTAACCTACTGGATCAAGAAAGTTCTTATATCCACCAGCAAGATGGATGTGTGTGTACCCGTATCCCATGATACTAAACACGTTTCAATGACTCTGATACTTTGGATACATTTCACACAAAACAAAACAAAACAAAACAAAACAAAAAAATCCAGTCAGATAATCTAGAACACAATAAATTCGCTTTTAAACTCACGTGCTGTTGTCCACAATAACCATGTTGCTGTCAAAAACATCATAGCTTGCCTTTTCGCACTTATTTGATTCATTGTATCTCTAGACCAAAAGGTTCTTTTTATTATAGAATTTACTATTTTCTAAAAAGACAACCAAAGCTATAACCTCTAGTCCGCTCGGTGAAAATCTCTTGCTTAAGCATGACGAGCTCCTGGGTCTTATATCTGCTGTAGTCCCATCATTGCCGCCTACATCGCCTTGTTTCAACAAAGGTCTGTGGACACAGCTGGGAGGAGGGGTGGAGTCCATCCCTGGGTTAACTACTTAATTAGCATGATCTGCTAAGCTATCGCCACGTGCGCACACGCGCAAAGTCACGCTCCCTCCCACAGAGGCAAACACTGGGGAAATATTTATACACCTTAAGTCTTAGGTATGCTTGCTTGTCTTAGTGTCCGGATGGAAAGGGTGGAGAGAATACACAACGCATGTAAACTCTTTCTTTTTCACTCTCATACACCTATCTCTCTCTCTCTTGAAAAATTGTATTCAGTAGAACACAATCATAATCATAATTTTTTCTCAATCAAAAGAAACACACACACAATTTTATTTTTCCCCCTCTCTCTCTCACCTAAAATGTCTCATTTTTTCAAGAACAATTTATTCAAACATATCATATATTTTTCACCTTACATAGGAGAATACTGCGTACCCGATTAGTTTTTTTTTTCATGAAGAAGTATGAATCAGCTTATGTTCTACATTCTGCTCCAGACCTCACAGGACCTTCCATTGCTCAGTTTACCAAGCAGTAGCTGGCATGTAAACCTCGACTGTGCCGCCAAAGGCTTAAAGTTTGTTTGCCACTCAGTCCGTATTTACTGTCTTGGTTACCAGTGCCACACGATCACACCGGGAAAGGGCTATTTTAAGCAAAATGTGAAATGGTTAAACCGGAGGTAAATAACCGTGGTGCAGAGGAACTTCAAAATCACCCCGCCCCCCACCAACACCTTTTACTACATTGGTAGTATCAGTTAATTAGTTAATAAATTGACAGCGAATAGCAGCTTCATGTGCAAAATCATCTTTTACTCGGTCTCACCCGAGAAATGCAAATCAGTCTTTGCCACTTACTTGTCTTTAGAAGATAATTATTACATGATGGTCACTAGGAATATGCTTTATGAAAGTTGATATTTCCACAAAATTTTTCCATGATCACAAAAGATACTAGTATTCCAATTTTATATTCGCACTGTATTTGGAGATTGTTTTTTAACAATTTGGTTATTATTATTTTCTTACCAGACTATGAACACTCTCATGCAACTATTTCAATCCAAAAGTTAAGAATATTTTATTTTGACAAAAATTTTGCTCCACATGAAATTTTAACGTTAAAAAATTGATTTTTTAAATTGCAGTTCCTAAAGATCAACAATATTATTTATAAAAAGAAATTTGTACAGTTCATATACGATATATATATATACTTTCGTTTGATATCAGGTTGTGAATTCAAGAGCAAGAGACAAACCGAGAGTAGACTACTTTATAGTTCTTTTATAAAATTTTGAATATTCAGTTAATATAAACGTGCGGTCTCCACTTTGGAAAAGTGTCCGGGTGGTGAAAAATTTCTTCCTGATGTAACTGTGTATTCTTATCTTTGAAACAATGACATTAACATTCTTACTGTTTTCAACACCTCGAGCAACATCTATAATAGTCTAAAGATAAACAGTTTCGATGAACACCTGCTGAGATGGGGACACCTGATGTAAAAAATTTTTTAAGTTAGTCGTTAGAAATGTTGGCGTGTTGTTCAAAGCCTCAGTAGACCAGTATCTTTACTCCAATTTCTACCAATCAAAGTTACTTACAGCTACAGACACTAAAAGGCTACCAATGCAACTCTATGCGTTTATAAAAAAATACTTCACTGTTAATAGTGTGAAAGATAAATTTAAACTTCTTTTGAACAAATCGAAACATAGCGCAATGCCTGAGCCCAAAATAGAAGATGTTATAAATAAGTTCTTTTGTCATTGATATTTTCCAGGTATTAAATTAATAATAAGGAAGTCATGGGTAGGCTGAATTATTTAGTTTCACGTGTATATGGATATCCGATACGACGGATCAAACAAGGGACGCAATTACTGCAGGTTTTTCCGACAGGTGTAACAAGACTGCACTCCCTTTGCTCTGTTCGAAAAACTCAGTTTTTGGCTTGTAGAAACAGTTTCTCCGCAATTTAACCAAGATTAAACCTCAAACCCAAGCATGCAGGTGAATGCAACCCACGTGAGTTTACACAGACGGACTATAGCACCTGAACTCTACCTTCCAAACTTCGTCCAGCAACCAGTATGGTCTTTGAAAAGTGAATATCAGCAGCTCAGGCATTCATTAGGACAGGCAACTTATTACTGTATATATTTTAATTTAATTATAATAGTTTTTTTTAAACGGCGTCTTAAATTTGACAATAATAATGATAGTAACAATAATTTATATTAAAGAACTCGTGATGTGTACAGTCTAAAGCAGGGATGGGAAACATCCGGCCCTTATGGTCCGCGAAATCATTATTTTGATCCGGCCTGCCAAGGAAATATCAGTAAATCTAGTAAATTTGAAAACGTTTTTCATAACAACATGAAATGTATATTCAGTAAGTAAGAATAATCATGAAAATATCGAAGGGACATGTACGAGCGTCCATTGCGGGATAGACAGGACACATACCGGTACATGATGAGAGAGACCCGTTTGAACACATGAAAAACACAAAAAGAAAATAAGGAAGAAAAGGAAAGGCTTGGATTAAGTATGAATATATATATATAGGTTGATAAAGATTTTTTTAAATCTCAATTTTATCACTCAGGCATGCACTTGCGAGCGCGTGAGGGCGCGCAAACACACACACACAAACAGCGTGGGCACAAACAATAACGCTCTTGTAACATCTGATATATTTAACATTAACAAGCTTTATATTTATAGAGTATAAACAGCTGATAGGTTTCATATATTTGTAAGTAGAAAATGATTATTTAACTAAACATCGTGGGTTGGGGGGGGGGGGCATTCATAAACAAAAGAAGCTTAGCTGTCAGGTATCCAGGTCCGTAAACCTTTGAGTTTTAAATATTTAATAGCTCAAACACTTCACATCTATATGTGTAAATGTTTGCTTCTTACACTTAAATACTGTACTACAGCAACGGATAGCGGATAGTGGAAAGGTTAAAGCAGCGGCGACCGCACGAGAAGGTTCGAGACCTGAGTGACGCAGAGTTTATTTTTCCTTCATCAACCAACTGTGGAGTAGGCTCCTGGCTTTGCAGAGGTTTGGGGAAAACAATGTAGCGATAAAAAGAATAACTTTGAGAGAAGAGGGCTCTGAACTCCTCCCTCTCCTGCGATCGTAAAGCCTTAGGACTACCGACATCCTTTGTCTAACACGTGAATAATGTGATAGATAATTATACGACTCGTATGATTGTCTATACGACCACCAATGTAGTGGTGTGTATGTATATATATTCAAAGCTTTGTTTGTCCCACCATTCCATGCACTTTATAACAACATTCAAATCCTAGACATTAATGGGATTTATCAGCACTAGTTATTAAAATGACTTAGTTCATTATACAGGTGTTTTCTGTCGACTGTAGGTAAAAAATGTTTTAATGTTTTTTGCAAAAATTTAAAAACAAACAATTAAACAATATTTACCAATGATCTCACTTTGTCTCGATGCATAAAACATTTAAAAATAATACTTCAGTACATAGCACTCAAAGTCAAGCTTCGTAATAACGAAGATCACATTCTTGAAACAGTAAATAACACCTGTTCTTTCATGCGTTGTGTAAATAAAAAGAAAAAATTGCACCATGCAGCCTGCTGCAAATAATGTTCACTGCAAAACATTTTAACACTGGGGACACAGAAAAACTCGAATCATCTTACTTGCTTCGGTAACCAGTTTTGCTGAGGGGTAAAAGTTGAAAGGCTTGTATGTATTTCACACAGAAATTGCCATCTTATATCACATGATCACTTTCATTAATCGTTTAAAGTAATCAAATCTTACATCAGCTTCTCTTTCAGATAAACAGATAGTGAAAAAAACACACAATTAATTCTTTGGCATGCAGATGAAAACGAAACCACACAATCTTACAATTTTATTCTGAGCCGGGGGCAATTTTATATTTAGTCTGCAAGTCACGTTTCTAAAACATGATTTTTTTTTAAAAAAAAGAAAGAGAGGAGGGCCTTGAGAAAGGTAACACAAAGAACATTTCAAAGACCTGTAGGAGTTCACCTTTGGTTGATGTGGGAAAAACATCTTTTTTTTTTTTCACAGTATATGTTGTCGACTTGTATTTAACACCACAGCTAAAGCCTAGCGAGTCCGGTTGAAGATTTTAAACAAGTTAGTTTACTTACACTCACATTCCTTAAGTTAGTCTAATCATCAATAAGTAAAAATATCAAAATGATTTGTCTAAGTATTTAAAGTAGAAAACATATATGAGCAAAATATGAGTCTGTAAGTCAGTTATCACGAAGGTTTTGACTGAGATGTTTGGTCCAGTTGTCAGCAGGCACGTGAGTGAGATAAGCAGCAATAATAAGCACAATGCTTCATCACAGTGGAATCCAGCCAGGGAATATATAGTCACTTCCGTTGGCACCGAACTGATCACCAATTTTGTGTTGGGTGCGATGTAGTCCTTTTGATGAACTACGGTACCTTTATTCAAGAAACCCACCCACCACCCGTAGGTACCCACTGTTATGATCACGTGATCTAGAGACGCCAGCACCATCATGTCGATAGCTGGTGTCTGTCGGTTCAACAGGAGGGTGTCGTTATGGTCCGAGACGTAGGTCTGGAACCAGTACTCGTCGTCAGAGAAACTACGAAGGTAACATTTGATTCCAGCCGCTGCCGGAAGTAGTCCAAGCTGTCCTGAGGTAACTGGCCGAGGCCGCCTTGTACCCCATCTCAACGTGCTTCTTCAGCAAGTAGTCTCCTCTCCTCACGTGAACTCCCACGAGAAATTTCCGGCCTTTGGCTCTCAGCGCCGACACGGTCTCGTTCGCCGCGGAAGTGACGTCAGCGTTGAAGGTCATGGCCTGCCGGATCTGGTCTTCGTAGTTCCGGAAGTATTTCCAAGACTGAAGATACAGTCCGATCTTGTAGTCCTTGTCGGCCTCCAGGTTCACGAGGCGTGGATCGTAGAAACAACAAGACTTTTCCACGATGTTGAAAGACATCCTGCATCTGTCTACGTAGTCCTTCTGGCTTTCCCCGGCGGAGGCTGCTTGAGACTGGTCCGCAGATGCTGACCCGACAGCAGCACCGGAATTCGTGAAGTCCTGAATGCTATTCCTAAAACGGAGGCATACTGATACATCTCATTTCCTAAACGGCCCATCAGCGTGCAGCAAAGAAGTCGGCCACGTCCACCATCTTCGATCCCCGACGAAGTCTTTGGCAGTGTTGATGAGTAGTTGGAAGACTTGATCGTAAGTGAGTTTCCGGGCGAAGGAAGAAGGGAAGCAGGTGAGGATGTGTGAGGCAGAAACGAGGGGATGCTGGCAGTCAGGGAGCTGGCCATTTCTGTGGGGTGAGACGCGGGGGTTCGATACATTCGACGTGGAACGCACATCCCCGGAGACTTCCGGCTTTGTGACGGCTGACGTTCTCTTGGGATTGCGAGTCAGCGTTCTGGTTGCCATAGCAACCTCGTCTGAGGTCGTAGGGGTCGTTGCCTTGGAGAAGACCTTTACAGCTCGTACATTTATGGTGGACAGGCCGAAGGGCTGCGATATGGAATCAAAATTTGCTCGGGGAATCCATTTGATGTGCAGTCCGATTATGAACAAGGTCACTCCGCCAAACAGAAATACAAGAACTGAAAATCAAACAGAAATTCAAGTCGTCTGTTATTTTATCTTATGCACGTAAACTTTATAACAGAAAGCACCAAAGATTTTCGGAAACAGACATGATGCGAAAAAAATTAAAAATAATTAAAAATATGAAAAAAAAAAGAAACAGGAGAATACAGACGAGAACAGCAATAAACAAACAGAGAAAAAAAAATAGGTATGAAAGCAAGAGTGGGGAGCAGGGAGGTCAGAAAAACTAACAGAATAAAACGTTATTGAAGAGAAAGAAATAAAAGAGAAGACAACAAGCTCAAGAAGAGGGGGAGGGGTCGGTCTAGCATTTCACGCAGCGTCAACAAGTAAGGTTACATTACCATAAAACAACAATAAAATCATCTGTCGAATATATTTTCAACAATATGCCGCAGTTAAGAGAATCGTTTTCAGTCAATGCTGTTAGTATTTGGTCTCTCTCTCTCACACACACACATACATTCTTTCTCTCTTTCACTCTCTATCTCTTGTGTACACAAATGCTTTCTTTCTCACACAAACACATTCTCACAAACACATATCTGGTCAGATCCTGAAACTTGATGCTGCTGAGAGATGGGATGGTCTAGAGTTCGCCAGTGTGCAAGGAGGGATGTCTGGACGGACTCTAGAACTGTGCTCACAGTCGCACGCCGATGGCGAGGCCGCGGTATCTCCGCCACCGTCACCACGACAATGATGAGACAAAAGAGATTTGTTGACACTTGGCCTGCAGGCAATCAATAGCTGGCCGCTTGCTGTCGCTGACATACAAACCTCGCTCCACCCAGTCAACAACAGCAAGAGACAGAGAGTTTGCCCATGTCCAATATACAAAGCATATTGAAGTGAAGGCAGCCTCGTACACACATGCACGCACGTACACAGACTATGGAAGTGTTGCCACACACGCAGTCAGTACTGCGCTGTGAGTTCACAGCAGGATGTGGAGGAGGGTGGGATGGATGGATGGGTGAGTTTGAGGCGGAGGTAGTTTCTGGTTTGGCTTTTTCTCTGAATCCCATCTGTATTTTAAATCTACATATTTGTGTGCCTGTGTGTTTGTATACGCGTGTGTCTATGTCCGTGTGTGTGTGTTTGCGCGCGCGTGTGTGTGCATGGGAGAGAAAGCTAACGAAAGATTATGACCTTCTGCGTATAAACATTTCACAATGCAAAACCCTAACTGAGCTGACACATTAAATGTGTGACTTTCTTTCATAAAAAAGATGAGATACGCGAGATACAAGACTTGACTTCCTCTGAATCGAGTAAAACACAGTTCTTACTTCCTTTCTGTAGTCTACTTCCTAAAGTCCCTAAAGCTCGCTGACACTGCAAGCAGATGTGTTAAAGGCCTACTAGAGTGCAACGACTTGACTGATTTCCGTGAAAGACATCGTTTTCTCAAAATCTGGATGATTAACATCCACGCCACTCCACCAACCCCACCTACATTCCATGTTAGAGACAAAGTCTACAATTATCATCTCTCACAGAAAGACATCGAGAACAACATATGTCCACATCTACAAATATCAACATGTGAAAATAAAGATCAAAACCCTGTCATTGTGACGTACAAGGGTACCCGTATGTCACTGAGACAACAGCCAGTTCAATACTGGACATGTAGAGATGTAGTCGTGGTTGTTCGTGACGTCACCGACTTCATCCCTGATGGTGGTGGTGGTGGTGGCTGTACGTTGGTGCCTCAAGAACGCTGAAGGTACGATAAAGATTTCGTAAAACTGAATTGTAAATAGGAAAAGGGTTGAGTGCGTCATAACTGCCAGAACGGTCGACAACGGTACAAAAGATGCTTCACGCCATATTTATCAGGTAAGTGTAAAAAGAATTTTGGGTGTGTTACACCTTCCACGTGACTTTACCCTACTCACGGTGAACCATTTTCTGTTCACCACTCGCCTTTAATGGTTAACTTTTCTTCTCGATCTGACCCCGCTGAAGGGAAATAAAATGCTCTTTGAAATCTTTTAAATGATTAAACAATCTGAGAGTACTTTCACGAGTAGTCCTAAGCAAACATGTGTACATGACAGCACGTGCACGCATAAATAAACTGACAGAAGTGAGTGCCAGACATTATTTATCTCGCCAAGCCCGCAAACAAAGCCTGCCTAATGTCGGTGTCGGTAGAGATGGCAGTCAGACACACAAGTGTTTCCCTCTGCAAGATAAGAACCAAAATATTCCCCACTCTCGCGGTCATGGCGACCCTACAATAGAGGCTGGCTCTGTGCGCCGAGCATCTCAGCTGTCCTGACAAAAAAATGGCGTAGGAGGGCTGGAGGTAGAGGCGGAATGGAGGCTAACAGGAAGCTGGTTAGAAACATGCAGCAAGGCAAGGCATGCAGGAACATACATGTATGTGTGTGGAGGTGGTGGTGGTGGCTTACCAAACAGCTTGCGCTCCCACATCTTGGCAAGCCCCGCGGAGCCGCAGACTGGAGGGAGCCTGTCACAACGGAGAAAGTGTTAGGGCCTGCATCTTTCTCCCAGTGATGGCAGAGAGGCGGCAGTGAGAATCTCTTCTGTGCTTCCGCAGCCTTGCATGGTTGGCGAGCTAACTGGCACACATACACACTCACACACACACGCGCGCAATTAGTCCTCGTCAGGCGGCTGGCTTGCCGCGAACTGCCGCGCTGCTTGCCGCGAGTGTCTGGCAGCAGCAGCAGCAGCACGGTGCTGCGCGACACAGAAAGAGATGCATGCACGTCCTGAGAACGCGAGCCACTTCGGCAGAGGAGGAGCATCCGGGGGATCGCTCCACCGCGAGTATGAGTAGAGCTGGGGGAGGAGGGAGGGGAGGGAGGAACATCGAAAGGCGGAAGAGCGGACGAGGAAGGGGAGGCAAGTGAGAACAGGTCGCGTGTAGGTGCCACGTGACTGTGACACGTAATAAGTGTGTATACAGTAGTTTGTTTGTCCCCCCCCGCGTACTTTATACACACTTGAGTTCTTCCGTTCTCCGTGACTGTGGTGTGACGTGACATCACCGGCCTGACACATGTACACAGCTGGGTATGATGTCACGTGACATCACTTGCCTGACACATGTACATACCTCTGTACGGTGTCACGTGACATCCTCATAGTGCGACTGTGATCGAAGCATATACGTCTGTGTGATTTATGATTGATTAGTCGGAGTCAGTCAACATTTCACCTTCAATTTGCTGGGATGAGTGTTGCAGGCTGGTCATCCTAAGGGTAAACAAGTCTGTACATACAAGCGAGAGGTGATTGATTGATTGATTGATTGATTGTTTGATTGATTGATTGATTGATTGATTGATTGTAGTCTTGTATACACATTTGCACACAGAGATGTAGAAGATTATAAAAGGAAGATAGAAAGACGAACTCCATCGTTATAAAACCAAATATTTTTACAAAGTATGCAAACATTTCATATTGCTTTTCAGAAATAATTTATTACTGTATATACAGTACAGGTATTTATATATACACACGTGTCACTGTACACTGGCCATACAACAGTCAACACTAGAGCTTTCCTAGACATTCGGCAAACAGGGAGGAACACCAACACATTTTCTCCTCCCCTAGATAAGGACAAATAGGACAATATTTTCAATCCCCCCACCCATCCTGGAAATATTATATCAACATAGTACAATAACAATAATGATAACAATAATACTAATAAAGTTTTAGAGCGATAATTAAAATGTGAATGCGTTGAGAGACAGGAGGGGTGAGCCTGTCGGTTGTCGGCAACCGTTATCTCCCCCCTTGTCTAAAAGCCTTCTACATTAAATCAGCTTGAATCTGCTCGCCTCAAGTGGTCTGCACGTTGACAGTCACCCGGGAGATATCGGGTAGCCTGGCTAGTTTGAAGTAAGCAGGTGAGAATGGGGAAGTGGGTGGAGCGAAATGGGAACGAAAGTGGAATCGTTACAGCGTTAAGGCAACAGAATAATTCATTTCAGTCCTACACGAGGAGGACTACATTAATAGGTACTATCAGTAGGAGGTGCTCACGTCTGCCATACAAAGTCTCTTATTGTCAGCTAAGGTGCGTGTGTGTGTCTGTGTGTTTGGAGGTTTGTTTGTGCCTATCATATGTCTCTTTCAGAGAAGGCGCACGAGCTTGTGAGTGGGTATTGTGTGTGTATGTGTTATCGGTGTGTGTGTGTGAGAGAGAGAGAGATATGCATTCTTCTTACACCTTATGTCATCTTCTACACGATGACTCTTCACAATAAACTTCACAGAGGTAGGAAAATAAAATAAGCCAACACACAGGCAAGGAGAATTCACTTGCTATAACCTTACAGAATTTGAGACCTATAAACTAAGAACAGTTTAATACTAGCAATAATAATAAAATAATAATAATAATAATAATAATAATAATAATAATAATAATAATAATAATAATAATAATAATAATAATACCTTTACTTTCATAAATGCATTTTTAAAACCAAACTATGGGAATAAATTAAGCTTTCAACTGCAACTCCATCGAAGGACTTTCCTTTTCAATCATCGTTACCATCCCAGCGTTCCAACTGCCTCACTTCCTCCATTAAGATCGCTAGTCCGATACCGAGGAGGCAAGATGGAGAGGATAGTTTGGTGATTCACAGCAAAGCCTTTAAGTCATCTTTCTTTTCATAACCGTCATTCAAACTCTTCTCCAACCTCGTGCTCTCCGTCGAACTGTTGCCGGTCGATGTCGCCAGCCAATGCTCTGGTGCTGTCGTAGAAACTGTGGAATTGTTGGTGTTGGTGGAGTTGGTGGTGGTGATGATGCTGGTGCTGATGCCGCTTTCTCCTCTCACAGCCGCTGTGGTGTTTGTCTCGTGCAGCATCTCTGTCTCCTTGTCCACGTGGAAGCTGAGGGTGGTGTCCTCTCTCCCTGTTGAGAGAACCTGGCGGGTGGTGACCTCTTGGTCTGTTGACCGAGCCAGACGGGTAGCATCCTCTGGTTCTGTTGAGCGGTTGAAGCGGGTGGTGTTTTCTCTGTCTGTTGACTGGACCTGGATGGTTGTGTGTTGTCCGACTGTTGAGTCGGTGTAATGGCTACTGTCCACTCTTTCTGTTGAACGAGTTTGTCGGGTGGTTGTCTTCTGACTTTGAAGGGCGAACGGAGACAGTTGAGACACAGAACTTCTGCTCACTGGATGGTCTCTAGCCGCCATTATGGACTGAGGTAAATACCCTGCAGCTGCAGCAGCTGCAGCAGCAGCAGATAGAGCATTTTCTCCTGTAATGAATAAATGAAGGAATGAATAGAACAAGTTTTGGTACGCTACAAATTTACTATTGCTTATCATGGGGACAAACTTAGGAACAACTAAAAGTCTTTAACGCTCAATCTTGCATACCAGGTAAACCGATACAAGCAGTTCATACGAATCGATATGGAGAGTGATGGAGAACTCAAATGAAGTTCTCTCAACTTCTGAAAAAGCCCGTGAGAGGAGCTGACTGCCAGCAAATAAGTTTAATGTGGAGACGATGCGTTTTATAATCTACAAAACCACATGACCAATGAAGAAGCATGAAAGACAATGGATCCCTTTACAACCTTCTGTATACAGAGAAACAGCTGACAGATATATCCTGAGGTCACGAGAACTGGCACAGACCACCATGGAGAAACAGTACAGGAGGAAGATAACGAGGCAGACGAAAAAAAAGAAAAGGGCAGACAATTTCCAAGAGTGGATTGTCCTGCCAACAGCGCATCCCCAACCAGAACAGACGAAACAGTTTAGACTGCCAGATATAATAAATAAATGAATTAATTAATTAATCCCGAGAGGGGGAAAGAACCAAGAAAGTAAACGTGATTTGTTACTCTTTAGCGAATCATGGATTACTCAATTAGGTTGACAAATTAGGACGATGATCATGATTTGTGAGGGAGGGGGAGAGATTAGAAATACCTTTGAAAGGCTCCATCCTTGCCAGGTATTTTTCTTGTATTTGTTGCATGGAGTCGCCGTTGCAGAGAGACGCAGTACAGAAGCACCACTCGACCGTCCGACCCCACATCTGTTGCACCCGGCAGCCTACGTACCCGGTGTTGATGACACTGTTCATCCAGCCATCGGCACACCCTCGGTAAATAACTGCCAAGGACAAGCAGTAGGTAAAGTTGTCATCCAGGTTAAAAAAAAATTCTTTGAATAAATTCAAAAACTGATAAGAACAGAGTTATTTTTATAAGTGCTTGAAAAGTGTAAACAAGTAGAAAACAAAATTTTAAACACCGATGACAGGTTTATAAATATCCTTATCAAAGACTTTTATTATAAAGAACCAGGTAATCTTGAGAAGGCGAATTGTATAAATTACCATCCAATTGATACTATAATGAAATGAATTGCTTATCCAAACCAAAGCATTTCCCGCGAAACCATTTTATTCCTTCAGTAAACATTGGCTACAATCGATGAAAGGTCCATGAAGACGTCTTCATCTGAGCTTGCGTCCTTATGAGTCAGAGATGATGGACAACTTCATTTTGTCATTAATGTGCTTCGATAACTAAGCTAAGCTGGCGATGAGAGTTACCTCCCCCGTCGTTCCTGACGAAGCACTTGTTGGTCTCGGAGCACGCGGACTTGCCCAGGTAGGCCGCCTTCACCGTGTCCACCTTGTCGCCACACAGCGGGCTGTCGCTGTAGCAGTCCCAGCAGAAGAACTCTGACATCAGGCAGGAAAAAAATATAAATATGTGAACTGTTTGTTCACAAAGTACAAGTCTGGCTGCATCTAGTGCATAAACTTAACGGAACTTTTACGGTGGAGTTATTTTGGGGGACAATATAGAAACATTCATGGTGACAAGGGTTATGAAAATAATAATGGTGATGATGATTGTTTTATTGGGAAAATTATAATATTAGCTGAAGACAAATGTTTTAACAAAGAAAGAAAGAAAGCTGGACCGGTAAAACACGTTACCGTAAATTGTAAACTTTACCTTAATTCCATTTCTCTAATATCCGATTAAACGATATCCTCTAGGCTCTGACTATGTCACTAATTGTTTGAACTCTTGAACTCTAGGCACTGACCTTGTTTGCTGATGTCCACCATGATCGGATTATTTCCTCCTGTGATGTCGGCGGGCCTGCTCTCCACATTGTTTGTATTATCAGCTAGCTCCTCTAACTCCATCAAACGTCCTCCTCTCACCCACTTGCTGCTCAGTCCCACCTTTCCCTGGTCATCGAGCACAGGTGGGCTAGTTGGGCGAGGAGTCCACCTTCTTGGCTGTCATTGAATAATTATCTATCAGTACTAACTTGAGATCAAAGTGAAAGTAAAATAATGTTTACACAACGAGTCTACTGAGCAGAGAAAGACACATTAGTCAACACACTTTTTGTACACAGAAGCTGCAGATAATTATGTCACGAGTAAACCATCAGAAACTTTCAGTTTTGTGACCTAATTAAAATCTTTAATTATATCAAACAAAACAAATGCACGGAAATTTTTAGTGTTGTTGTTTATCGAGTTCTTGTTAATAAATGTTACGACCTTCACCTTCATTGTCGGCTTCTTGTCCTGTTCATCCTTCAGCCACCAGGGTTTGATGTGAGCCCAGCCCAAGCCCCACTTCCATGCACCGGTAGTGACGTCATCACTCTCGGAGGCGCGGGCCCCGTCAGTAGAGCCCTGGGTGGACGGTTTGTTACTGGTGCTGGTGGTGGTGCCTTTGGTGCTAGTCTTGGTGCTAGTCTTAGTGCTGGTCCTGGTGCTGGTCCTGGTGCTGGTGCTGGACCCAGTGCTGGTGCTAGTGTCCATCGGGTGGCAGTACTTCCGGTCGTGGTCTCCTCTTCATCTTCGTTCTCTGCTTCTTCGGCTTCGTCGGACGTGTGCTGGTGAACCTCGCCAGTGACAGGGAAATCCCATCTAGAAACACACGCACACATGCACACCCGCACACCCATGCACATGCAAGCGTAGGCACGCATACACACGCACGCATAGGCACATAACATAGTGATCGGTGTGTTTCTCATTGCACGACCTTTTTTTTAAAATTGGGACAGAGACGATTAGGACTCAAAGATGCTCTTGTCTAAACATTTGTAAAGGAAGTATTTAAGTCCTAATACTAATTCTACGCATTTGCTGGGCACAAAGGAAGTATTTAAGGGTTAATGTAGACTTCCGTGTCGGCAAGTATCTTTACAAATTAATCTCATTTACACTTCAGAACTCTTATCTCGTCCCTCTGTCTGTGGGAGGTGGAAAGAAAAGCTCAAAGGGAGGTACGCATGCTCATGCAACCTTCATGCAATACATTACATACATGTGTGTGTTTTTGTTCTTGCTGACCCTTTGTAGCTTATAGTTTTCTAGACAACACCTAAGATTTGTAATGTTTTTAATACATTTGTGAATAAACTGTAAAGAGTAAAAACTTAATACAAATTTGCAAACATCACTTTTAACATGTAAGTTCTTGACTCAATTTTCCATTTTAATATCATTACTTTCTGAAATTCCGCTTTTGGATTTGAAAAACTAAAATATATTTCATACATTCTGCCAAAACTTAGAGAAAGTGATGCACAAGCGAGAAGAAGACAAAAATTCCAGTCGAGGCGCAAACCCAAACGGAAACACCGAAACCCTGACCCGTGGTCCTGGGGTCAAAAGGACATTGCCCTCCCACCCCTCCTCCAAGCAATCCAAAAGTCTTTTTAAAACATTATAAAGCTGATGGTCAAAGCTAGCAAGAAACCAATGCACACACATGACCGCCGTCCACAGCAAAGATAAATAATTCAAGTGTGGGAAGAACAGTGAGACACCAACGTTCCCAGACATGCTTTGAAGACAGGAAAGGATCGACGGAAGGAGTGAGAGGAAGGAATGCAGCAAATTGTTTTGGTAAAAGGCTACATGCACGGAATAATGCTCAAACGGTGAAAAATCATGCAAAATAAATCATTGAAATACAGGAAAATAGCAGTTAGACAATGTTACCATGGTGACAAAGAAATGTTTGTATAAGGTTTTCAGTCTTCGATTCTATTATTAGATTAGGTAACATTAGAGAAGTAACGGTCTGCAGCTTCCAAAAAATGCAAATTAATCTTATTGATCCCAGGATTATTTATAAAAATATTTATACTATAAAAATGATTGAGACTAAAGGGTTATAAATAATTTAAATAGAATAAATAACAAAATAGTATGTTACATTTAAGATCACAAGGATATTGAAGTTGAATATCACAATGCCAATAAAGACATAGAGCAAGTAATAATATATCATGAATAATGTAAAGGATCATACATAATAATAAAGTAAATAAAGCTTATTTTTTATATTTAAGTCGAAGTTTTATTATGAAGGAAGGAAAAGCTACTTTTACTACAATCGACTTATAATAAAACAAAAGAGATCTGGTGTGTGAGTCAGTAAGTCAGTAAGTCAGTCAGTCAGTAAGTCAGTCAGTGAGTCAGTCAGTGCAGGAGTCAGTCAGGGAGTTAGTAAGTCAGTCAGTCAGTTTGACAATTACTTTTATAGTTCAGCTGATTAGAAAAACTAATAGCTACATTTGTTTGTCCAGAAATTAAAGCCATTTTAGAATCACAATCAATAATTAATAACAAGAATAATAAGAATAATAATGGAACAAGCTGTATAAGGAAGTTAATGCATCTATTGCTGAATGAAAAAATAATAAATAAATACAGTCAGGTAATGTTTCACACTGTCCTTTTGTTCGTTAGTCTATCCGCTGCTCTCATAGCTATTTCCTCTCTAACTTGATGTCTATGTCGTAGCCATGGAACCGATTAGTCTACACATATTTACTTTTAATTCCTTAGACTGTATGAATAGACACAAGACAAATTTGAATAACTGATCTTTTATTAAAAATCAAAAAAGTATTCTCAAAAAATAAAAATGTGAGACAATTGGTCCGAGAATTTTTCTCTTCAACAAATAATACTGCATTACAATATGTAAATATGTAAAAATAAGATCAAAACTGTTAAAAGGAGCAGAAAATAGGGAAAGGAGGAGGACATTCTTCGAATATAAACGGCAGTAACCATATTGCATTCACATTATCACCAGTCCTATACCCAGCGTTGCTTCTTACAACAAACAATAATTTAAAATGAAACCAAGCACAAAGCCAGTAGAGTTTCAAAAAAATATCGAGTAAAAAAATTAGCAAAAGCTTTTTTCTTTTTTTTTTTTTTCATTTTATCTCCATCACACAGCAGCAGTTTCATGGGAGTGTTATCCAAGTTTTAGAGTTTTTTTTTTTTTTTTTTAAATTCCTTGTGGCATCACTTCCACTCGTCCGGCGAATTGTGATCCGCCTCCAGGGTGGGGAGCGCTTACATCTCTGTTTGTAATTTCTTCCAAATTTGGTTTTCTCATCTCATGAGCTGAAATTGGAAAAGAACCAAGCCCTGGCGCTAGAGGCTGGCTGACATAGCAGACGTGGATATGTTAACTTGATTTACGAGCCGTTCACCTTCTTTTTAACCCTTTTCCTGTCACGTGCCGCTTCTCCTCCCAGAAGACAGCACAACCTTAACCTAACCTGAGCTCAAGTGGAGTTGGGGAGGAGAGAAGCAATCGGTCTCGACAAAGAGTTGTTCGCGGATAAGAAGACTTCGTCAGAAAAAGATTTTTAATTTTTTTATAACATTAAAAAAACATGTTGGCCACTTGCATATGTGTGTGTCTGTGTGTGCGTGTGTGCGCGTGTTTAGTGTGTGTGTAAAAATAAATGGACCAGACCTTAGTCTACCTCACGGGTAACAGTTCTAAGTGTCTGGTCCCTCGATGTCATACAAACAAGCAGCTAAAAAAGTCAACAACAATAATACACAAACAACCCGTGCACACACAAACCAAAAGGAAAGAAATAGATGGAAGCCTCCGAGGTTGGCCAATACTCTAGAGATCACATTTTACTACCGGTCCTCAGCTATTTTCTGTCGTGCAACCAAAATTATCCCCAGAAACAAAAGTCCAAAACTATTGGGACACTAAGAGTGAAAAATGAAATAAAACGAATAAAACAAAATAGATGAATGAAGGTGTGTTCTCACCCTCTGCCGTCATCCTTCTCCACCTGGGCGGGAGCTCTCCACTGGTCCTCTTCACTCTGTTTCTGAGGTCGGTCGGAGTCTGCGTGCCAGAACCACACCCGGTACTTGGAGTCTCCAGTCTTCGTGGATCCACCCACGTACCCAGGGTTCGTGTCATCGAACGTCTTCGACGGTCTTCGACCCCCGTCGGACCACTTAGAGCCCTCATCTGCTTTGTTGTCGCTCTTCTTCTCTTCTTCCTCCTCGTCTTTGCTCCCCGACTCCCCCTTGCCGCTTTTTCCTTCTTTTTCTCCTCCGCTGCTTTTTCCTCCCTTTCCGCTCTTTTCACTTTTTCCTTTGCTCCCTTTTCCACTCTCCCCTTCTTCATCACCTGTCTTCCCTCCGCTTTTCTTTCCTTCTTCACTTTTCTCGCTGCCTTCCTCTGCCCCTTCGTCTTTTCCTGAATCTTCGCTCCCTTCTGACTTACTGCTCCAATCGTCTTCAGAGTAATCTCCCCATTCGTCTTTGGGGAATTCCTTGATTTCGGGGAGGATTCCTTTGCTCAACATGTCGATAGACCCGCCGTTGCAGTAGTCCTACAGTAGAGGGGAGAAAACTCCTGATAAACACGTGCGTTTATTGAATATTTGTGCCTTTCTAACATTTCTTTTTTTTCTATTTATTAATCGTTATTTTTTTTTTGGTATTTCCCTCATCCATTAAAATAAAAATAAGTACCAAAAAAGAAAAAAAAATAATAACAATAAACCTGCTACTGCTGGCAGATAAACACTTCTCCTATCCATTCTTGCTCGTCCATGACAGTTATTGCATGTGATGAAAACTTAACTATTATTTAGGTAAAGGATCATGTAATTTACCTTTTTACAGAAGCACCAGGTCATCTCCCCCAACCAAGGCACGTGCTGTGTCTGGCAGCCTGTGTAGTGAATGTCCACTTGAGACTCCATCCACCAGTCGGCGCATCCTCGGTTTATCACTAACGGAACATGAATAACGGTGTTGATAACAATGCTGATGATAAAGACTATAGGATCATCAACAATGATGACAAGAATTGTTCTCGTATTATTCCAACACTTTCATCTTCTGAGTTTCTGCATAGGATTTTTTCAAGTCTGAGATGCGTTTAATTTATAGAGAAGAGAAAGAAAAGAAACAGAAAGAGACACAAAGCAAGATAGTGAGACGTTATTTGAACAGAAACATGGTTGAAAACTGATGAAAAGTGCTTAATGAATTAAACTTGTTAGAAGCTGATGATGAAAAGCATGTAAAATATTAAGTTTGGGGGTCCCAAGTGTTACCTCCAGATTCGTCCTTTTTCAAGAAGCACGTGGAGGTTTTCTCGCACTCGATGGTGGCAACAGCGCTTTTGAAAGGAGCATCCACCTTCTCCTTGCAGTATGGATTCCAACTTGAACAGTCATGACACTTGATAGACGCTAGAAAGAAAGAAATTAAATGATTTTCCATTATGCCAAATCGACACTTCACTTCATCATTTCAAGTTGATTTCTCTTAGACACTTTCTGACCTCATAGGCCATTGCTTCATAATATCCTGGGTTCTTCACTTCTGCATTTCTAAAAAAATTCCTACAGCAAGCAACGCCACATCTAACTTCACATATTTATCAATGGTTTGTAAATCATTCATATAACATCTGACCGGCAGTTTTTGCTATAAAAGTGATGAAAGCTGCACAAGGCATGGAGGTGGGGTCCAACCCTGTGTGGGCCACGTGGACTTGTGAAAAAAAAAGCACGTTGACGATCTCGTTAGTTCCCCATTAAACTATTACACATGCTGTCCAGAAACAAACGACAGATGACATGCAGTGGACTTGGCTCGACGCCCGTGTCAACAGTTGTAACGGTCCGGCAACAGCATCCCGCATCCCTGCCTCCTGCTGGCCTCGCGCCGTTGTTTGTTCTCGTCACTTAGCTTCGGCCTCGGCCTTAGCCAAGGCGGTTCTTGTCTTGTGTGATTGCCGGGGAGGGGAAGAAGGGAGAAAAGCAAAGTGACACAGGAGAACAACTCGAGACGAAACACAGCAACTTTAAAAACAACCCAAACTCGAAAAGAAAGTCAGTTTTTTTTTCCTCTTACTCTTAACGAAAATGGAATAAAGAAATGTCTGCAGATCCTCACCTCACATAAGTATTTGTAGTTTGGGCATTCTTACATACAGAACATTTAAGCAAGTGCATTAATTATCAAAATGAATTACTCAGGAAAAGTTGTAGTTGTTAAGTAGTAGTCGAATGTTAACCTGTTTTGGGTATTAAGATCTGAAGGATGAGGGAATAGGACAATGTAAATAGTTTTATTGTTTACGATTTATTCTTCTCGTAACTAAACGTTAGTCTTTTCGTTTTCACAAAATTTAACTGCTAAATAAGTTAAACGAATCAAATTTTGATCATTGTTATTACCAAGTTAATTTTTTAAAGTTGACTTATGTCAGAAAGACAAGGAACTTACAAAAAATATGGACAGTTTTAATATTGGCGAACATGATAACAGGCAATAACAGTCGGATAAACTGTAAAATAATTGTTAGAATTCACAAGATCTCAGAAGATTTTTAAAAAGTTCTCTCAGTTTGTATAAACTCAGCATCCGTCTCTAAAAGTCTCTGGATACAGAAAAACAAGTGGCCACAGGCATGTAAAATATAATGTTTGGTCTTACCGTGTCCAGTCTTGGTTACCACGGAAACCACCAATAAGAAGAAAATTCTATCCATTGTTTTGCTCATCCAGCGTCTTTCAGATTTTGCTGAAGACTACAAGGCTTTCGTCGCTGTGGTCGTCAGGAGTTGTTACCAAACTGCACAGCGTGTCTTATATACCGCAAGCTTGTGTGACGACAGTTGGCGCATGCGCAGAAGGCTGCTCGGTAGTCCGTGCCAAGACTAACGGAATGCATCGTGTTTGACAATACAATCCAAAGCTAACTGCCCTGTGACAGTCACATCAAAAAAAGAAGAAGAAGAAGAAAAAAAAGAACAACATCCCCACGGAGGATGAGACAGAAAGAGACAATATCAGTTTTATGCTGAAGGAGCCCATCCCGTTGTTTTTTTGTTTTTTGTTTTTTTTTGACTTGTGGTTGGTGGAGGTGAAGAGGATGGTGGTAGGGATGAAGGTCAACTGAGCACTAAGTAATCTTCTGTTTTCGTCTAGGTCATCTCTCTCTCCTCTTTCTTTTGTTTTCATTCTCGTTTAATATTATATTATTTAATTATTATATCTATCAACTAATAGGATGTGCTTGCATACCTATATGAGTGTGTCTGATGCTAGAAGAAGGGGCTATATAAACGTGCTATTTATTTTTGATTACTTATTTTTCTTCTATCTCTCTCTTTCACTTCATAAAGTATGTGTGTTTGTGAAATTGTGCGTGTGCTTGTATGTGTATTTACAGATGCATATTTACAACCACGTTGAAGTGTATGTGCACGCACAAAATAAGACATTAAAAGAAGGGTTGTACCAATATAAATTTTTATTTCTTTCTTTGCCTTTGTCTTTCTATCTTCCACGCTCCCAATCTTCTTACTTTTTTTTTCTTTCATAACTTGATTGGTTTTTGTCTAGCATTCTTTCTGTTCTATGTTTACTGCATTACTGGCTTTTGCTGCGGCTTTTTGCGGTGCGTGTGTGTCTGTGTGTGTCTGTGTGTGTGTCTGTGTGTCTGTGTGTGTGAGTGGACGACACCGACCACAAGCACGTAACTCGGGCAATGAGCAAATTCTATGCACCTAAAAAAGGAGGAGACCTGTCCATGCCTGACTTCCAGTGCTTTCCACGTCCTTCGTGACATCACCGGCCAGGGACGGGACAGTCAAGTGCCACCTCTACCCTTCCTCCGCCAAGAAGGATAGAGAGATGCAAAAGATGCGAAGGATGCCGAGGAAAACGAGTGTATGATCAGACTAGGATTAAAGTTCATGTGGAGAAAATTCATTTCTTCTTTTATCCCTTTGTTCTGTAAATCTTCATTTTACTTATATTTGTGTCTTTCAAAGTTGGTTGGGTTTTACTTTTACTTATCAGTTTTTATCTTTTTAAGCTTCATTTATAATTTTTTTTTTATTGACTGTTATTTGTTTTCAGTTTTATAATTCGGAGAATTAAATGCTTTGCATTGTTCCTCTCTTTGTGCCCCTCCTCCTCCTCCTCCAAAAAAAAAAACAACAAACAAACAAACAAAAAAAATGCATGCCAAGATTTTTTCAGGAGCAACTTTTTTTTTTTTTGATTGTAGACGAATGTGAACAGTAGTTGATTATACACGCGGGCCGTTGACAGGCCAATATGACGAGGGTGCAGGCAAATTGAAAGTCCCCACAACGCCAACCTTCCAGCGCTGCAAGAAACGAGAAGAAAGGGGGGCGACTCTTCATTGTCTGACCTGGATGACGCAAGAAGACAGGTGGCTCAGGTATTTTCATGTCTGTAATGTGGACTGGCAGAGCGGTACACTAGGAAAGGCACGTGGCCAGAAGGTAAATCGTCCGGACACCAGGGGTCACTGAGGTCCCTGACAACAGCTGCAGCTGTCTGGGAGAAGGGAGGAGATGTCATCAACATTCTTCTCTTTGTATCGGCTTCCCAGCCTTTTCATTAGCATATTTCTCCAATGGAACAAAGAAAGGTATCTTTTTTTCAGTTTCTATTGATAATGGTTTAATATTTATTATCATTATTTTTTGTAATTAAGATATAGGTATGTAATTAAGGCATATATTATTATCTAGGTTTCGTTCTGTTATCGACATTAGGAAGAAATAAGGATTATAATAATACGCGATCTCAAAACTTTCGATTTAAACAAGAAAAATCATTAAACGTTCCGATATATAAAACTGCAGTAATATTAGCCACATAGTTGTATTGTCTTAAACTTGTCTTTAAGTATCCATCATTGTTAGTGAGTAGACTTCATGGTCAAGTGGACAGTCGAGTGATTAGTGAGCTTCCGTTCGAACTCAGACACGCACCGGTTCGCTACCCGTGTAGCGCAGCAAAGTTCCCTCAGTCGACCCACCTGGCGAAAGTGGGTGCCTGATTCCAGGTAAGGTAAGGGAAGGAGATTAGGTCTCTAACACCTCACTCCCAACGACCTGAAAGGTCAGGAGACGACCTTTACCTTTCACCTCTTTGTGTTTCAATCATTTGTTTGCCGATGAGAAATGTATGAACATCTTTCGGAAAAAAATAATAGTGGACCAATATGCAGGATAGAAAGAAGTAAAAAACAGAAGTTGGCCAAAAAGAGAATGAGGTGAGGAATGACGGAATGACAGATGGAAAATAGAAGAAGCGGAGAGACGAAAGAGCAGAAAGAAGAAAAGAGAAAGAGAGAGAGCAAAGACATAAAGACTTCCGAAGCAGCTTAGAGCTCTGCTGCACATCGCAAGCCAAGGGAAGACCTCTGTCATCTGGCCCGTCTACAGACCAGACACGTTTGCGACTATTTGTGTACTGCTGTTCGCCTCAATCAAACCAGAGCTCGGAGGAGTCGAGATTTAGAGTTCAAACCCCGCACCACTGGTCCTACTCACGTAGCATGTTTCGTGAAAACCCTCGAAGGGTCATCTAATGGCACCTTCTGCAAGTATTTGTTTGTTTTTACTGCAAGAGCTGCACCTCACACCGTTCGCTACCATCTCGTCTTGTGCAGTCTTGTCACGTTCCACAACAGAAGAAAAGAATCAGAGCAAAGCAAACAATCCCTATAAACACAAAACAACAAGCCTTTAACACGTATTAGCGATGACAGTGGACATATTATCTTAATACTTTATTTTAGTGGTTGTTCAGTAGGGAGAAGGTACGTTTCTTTAAAAGTCAATTTTTGTGCATTTTCTTTGCAACATAAAAGTGTATTTATACCATGATTTCTTGATGAACAAGATTTTTGTTAAATCTCTTCAACTGTGGAAGAAAAAAGTCTCATTAGCACAGATTCTAGTCCCGCTTTGTTCTCCCAAAGTCACCTGAAGCTTCGCTAAGCCAAGACGTTGATCCTGCTCGAGGACCTCACGCGCAAAGTCTTTGGACCAAGTCTTGGCCCAAAGTGTTTCACACAGTTTTTATTAAAGATTTCGTATGTCCCCGGTGCATTCAAGCCCAGAAACACCTCCTCAACATCCATCTCCAGTCGTTGACAGTTCACAGACTGGTTCTCATCCTTTCTACTTGTTTCCAGTGAACAAAGACCTGAGCAACTTGGGATTTTCTCTATGGCAGACCTGAAACTGGAAACGAGCCAAGCACAAGCGAAAGTGTTTATCAGTCACGAAGAGTACGTAGGAGTTGACCGCGCACCCAATGAAAAAAGACCTGAAACACAAAGCAATAACCGTTTAGCTTACTGAAGCAATAATTAGCTAATTGGTATTTTCTGCCGAGCAATTACTACAAGCTCTGTAAACATGCGTCACGTGCAGAGAAAGAACTGCGTGCCCAGGACAATAAAGCTCATCAGAACATATTCTCCTTATTGAAGTCCGTAATTAACTTCCCGTTCAAGCAAGGAATGTAAGTCAGTTAAACAAATGCAATGATACACAAGTTAGTAAACAAAGAGAACAAATTATTAGCGAAAGATGAGCAAAGGTCTCCGACCTGTACACGAGCTGCAAAACGATCGAGGTGTTGGTTGACCAAAGCCGTTTGATCCCAGCTGACCCCCTGGCCGTGATGTCCAGTATGAAGATGGCGAAGGGCACGAATTGCATGACCACGAGCATAGACATGAGACACAACGTGCAGCACGCGCTGGACCGCACCTGCCGCAACGTCATCTGGTCACGTGCTAACTGGGACCTCCTTCCGTCAGTGGGCGAAAAAAATGCAGGAAAATCAATGAGTCAGGAACGAAAAAAATGTGTAAAGGACGATTTTTTTTTAAAGATAAAGAGGAAGATAGTCTAAAACGAAGAAAGAAAATAAAACCCCTTCTATATTTTTTTACACTAAATTTGTCGGTTTTTTTTTTTTTTTTAGTAATCGTGTAAACAACCGGATAATTATGTTACCATAAATTGCTGGGTAGTTTGTTTTATGACTTTTTTATTTTTGCTTTGGAGGATAATTGTTTTTTTGTTTTTTTTTTTTGCACGATGCTGTAAGTAGACATCAAAATAACGAACAGGGTGCATATACTTTCCATTTTCTGCCCCCTCCCCCTCCGGTTCCTACGTCACAGCATCAACCCCCATCTTTGTCCATAGCCTAATTTTCTCGTTTGTGATTTTAAAGACCAACCTTGATGGTTTGCGTTTTTTTTCAGAAATCAGTAATATAAGGCAATATAAAACTAACCTGTAAATTTGAGCCTCCAAAACCCATCCGTCAATTATTTATCCGCTTCACTTTTTCTTTTTAGACCAAGGGGCTAGGTGTAAAAAATCATAACGTTTGCTTATATCAATCTAACCGACTAACTTATCACGTAGATCTGTACACTACAGAGGCTTCACCGAAAAGCAGCAAGCAGTTAAACTGTTCAAAATTACTTCCTTTTGATTGGAGAACATGAAAGGCAAATTAAAAGAAGGTCTGGGCATGTGCGAAAAGAAACAAAGTGGACAGCCGCGTTTCTCACCGGGATTGGTCCCTTTGATATAAATCGCTCGTCGGTACCGAGGAGTCGGGACATCTGCTTCTCTCCGATGTCTGTTTAGTTTCTTCTTTAGATGGAAGAGACGGTGGCAGCGACAGCAACGATGATGCCACTTTTGCAGCGGAAACCGGCTTCCCCAGGTTGGGTTCTAGCTGAGACGGGAATTTTACTGTGGAGAGAGGTTCTGGGTGAGTGGTTGCCTCGGGGCTTAAATTTCGCTCTAAAGGGTTGAACTCCTCCTTCGAAGGAGGCATCTGAATGCTGGAATGGGATATTGGCGGTGGTGGTGGTGGTGGTAGTGCTCGGTCAGTTAGGGACAAGGAATCTTTCGACGCCGTGAAGTCCAGGCTGCTGCTGCTGTTCGACACGCGGAAGACAGCGCTGCTCATGCGCATGTTGGTGGTGATGATGAAGCACGTCACGCCGATGAGGTATATCGCGATGGTCCCGTGGTAAACGAGGACCCAGGGTCTGCCGAGGAAGCGCTGTGCCACGAAACAAACGGCCATCAGATGAGGTTTCTGCAGGTACTCCACGTGACTGGTCACTCCACTGATTAGGACGGCAGGGATGGAGGCGGTGATTGCCACGGCGACAGCTCCTCCCACCTCCAACGCTACACGCCGCTGGTCGATGGTGGTCTGCGAAGAGGTGAAGATCTTCCGCTGCATCTCGTAGGTCCATGACGCTAGAAGCCAGGCGCATGCGCAAACTACGAACATCTGCAGCCCCCAGAAGGCCTGGCACGTCTCGTCACTCGGCGTCCGGATCATGTACGTGAGGAGGGTGAGGTACATCTGCAGTGGCATCAGCACCAAGCAGGACAGCAGGTCAAAGGTAGCCATGGCGATGGCCAGCACACGCAGAAACCCTTTGTGAACGAACAGCGTGTAGTAGCAGAGAACCATCACGTTGCCGGTCACGCCGAAGACCATGCAGAGGGTAACGGAGAAGAAGGTGAAGATGCTAACCGAGGTCACATTGTTTTCCGTGTACATTTCGTTCGCAGCAGAGTTGCAGCTTCTCCAGAAATGGATGTTTCTACTTGCTCGAAATCGTTCCTCAATTACGTCATCATGGCTTCTGTGGATAAGAAATTATCCCAAGACTTCAAGATGTCTAATTTTAAACGACGGCAGAGCTCTGTAGCCTGGAGTCTGGAATAATAAACAATAATAAACATAATATAATTTAGTCGACTCTCAGCTTGCTGCCAGGTGACTAAGGTCTGGGCGGGCCACCATCTTTGATAAAATCTGTGACGCAAACTGCTTATGACGTCACCAAAACTTTGACGTCTACTGATGAGGTCGAGTCGGCCATTTACCCATTCGACCGCTAGAGTACAATCCCAAGATGTCGATGTCCCGCCAATTCCAATCTCAACTGATATGGAAGATACGAAAAAAAATTGATGTTATTCATAGCCATCTCGTTCATTAAGACACCACCTGTTGAAACGTTAGCCATGACCGTTACACGATGACGTCAGTCTCTACTGCATACCGGGAAGGTTTCGAGGTCAGTCTGGACATGTCGGCGGAAGGCGACAACAGATCAATTCAATGGACTTTTTCCAATTTTAAAATCATCGGAAACCGGCGTGCTGGTAATTAGTATTCATAAATTAAATGAAACTTTCACTTTTATGGGTTGTTCTCGTGAACTGTAACCATAATTAAGGGTAATTTTCAATTTTTTTTTCATCATCGCCATAGCCTTGTATGTCCCTTTAACTATCCATTAATTTATGCAGAATAATTGTTCACGCGTGCTTTGTGTGTGTGTGTTTGTGTGTGTGTGTGCGCGCGCGTAATAAAGAGATGGCAATGATTTTTCTCTTACATTCAGACAACTATTTTAGCTTTCTGTATGTTTCCATAAAATGAATTCATTATTATTATTAATTATCAATATCAATATTAATATTAGTGCTGTATTAATACAGCGGGCAAAATAACACACTAGCTGACACAATATGAAACACCTTGATGAAGACAACCATGACACAAGAACTGAAAGACACGTAATAACGTGACATGAAAACTTCTTACTTTTTATTTCTTTTCATTCATATATCACCAATAATCATGCTCTTATGCAAAGCATACATATATAGCTCACCCTCCCTTTCATTCAGAAATGGACGCCCACAGAGTTACAAACGTTTACAACTGCAAGTGGAATGAGAACACTGTTCATAACAAGTAACAGTGAGCAAGGAACCCTCAAGTTACCTCCCCAATGGCGCTTATTGTCACATATAACCTCAATATCATAGATCTTTTATTTGCACGGATTCAAAGAAAAATGCCATTGGAACAGCGAACACAGAAAAAACGTTATTTACAAAAGCTACTTTTGTTAAAATTCGACAAAAGCAGTAAAGAGACACTTGTGAGCAACACATCAGCAACATTCGTGTCTTTGTCACATGTGTGTACGTGTATATATATAAAGAATTTTTTTTCACTATGGATATTCTTGATAAGAGAAAGAAACTTCTGTCCCTGTGCACAGGTGGAGACAGTCGAAAGTCTACCCTCGTACATTTCTAATGAACAATTCTTAAAAAAATAATAATAAAAATAAAGATAACCGAACCAAAAACACCATACCCCCACACAACCCTTGCCCTTGATCTTGCTTCTTATTTAACCGGACAAAAAAAAAAAAATAAATAAACACGAAAGTTTGACTGAGTTCACCAACGGTTTTACACAAGTGTCCCCCTCTATCAGGCGTCCTTGCATTTTTCCGAAACGTGGTCAGGCGTTCATCCACTCCGTCCTGTTAAGAGCGGCCTTTACCTGATGGCCACTTACAACAATTTATTTGTCAATGTTGCAGATGGATTCGACAGTGAGTTTCGTTAAGAAGGTACCTTAGTAAAGTCGGAAATACAAAAGTAATTATGACGGGGGAAAGGAAGGACTGTGTTGGTGTCCATGAAGAAAGAATGAAAGATACAAGAAAACGATGTAGAAATGATTGAAAGAGAAAAACTTTTATCCACAGAGAGATAACATTGTTGAGGCTGTGGAAGCAGCACAAGATACATAAAAGTGATTGTCTCGACTCTTTCATTCTCCATATTTCTCTCTTTCTCTCGTTCTTTCTCGTGCGTACAGCGCTGCGTGCACAGACCGTGGCATCAAAATGCTCAGCAAAGCATGAAAACCTAACAATATTAAAAATCAAGGAACATGTCGAATTACTTATATCTGATGGCAACAATCTGTGTAAACTTGCAGAAAAATCTGGCACACACAGTCCTGAGCAAAACTGTATACTTAGCATAGCCCCGTCCCTCGTGGTTACAACCACCAACTGAGCCAGAACTGAGTCAAGTTCATTCCAGAGAAGTGGATTCCTGAGCACAACAACAAGTGCATACATTTTTGTACAAATATTTCATCTACTGTAAGCGCACTTCTGTACTGAGCCCTAAATTCACAACTGAATCCTCTCGCCATTCATCAACAGTTGCAAAAGTCCCGACATCTTCCGGCCCACAGGTCTTCGTCAGTCTGTTTGGGTGAACCAAATGGCGATGAAATGATGTCATCCGTGACGAGGGGCAAATGAGAGAAAATCACATTTGGAAAAAAAAACTGAATCTTCGCGGAATTCGTCAGTCCTAGCGATGTAAATGACAAATCTTTTGTGATAATGAGCGAAATTGCCATATAGAATTATGACAAACAATCTGGCCTTACTTTTGCGGAAATAAAAGCGTTCCCAAGGAGACGCACCGTGCTAGCGCACCGAAGCATGTGCAAACAAAGCTGCGCAGACAAAGTACAGCAAGAGAGAGCAGATGATGACGAGGGCGCTAGATAGCATATTTGAATATGGCCATGAGGGCGGCGCTGAAGGCTCCAGAGGCGGGCAAGGTGACGAGCCAGGCGATGAAGATGTTGCGGAACAGCAACCAGTCGACGTTGTCGTGGGAGCGCAGGCGACCGACGAAGACGATGGATCCGACTTTGCAGTGGGTGGTGGAGATGGGGAGGCCGATGTTGGAGGCGACGAGGACCGTTAGCGCTGCTCCCACTTCGATGCAGAAGCCGCTGTAGACGAGCGCAATAATACACTGGGGTCAGTGGCTACGATGACGTCACTACGGGCAATGACATTAGGTGTGACGTATTAATGACGTATTGTGCGCCAGCGTGCATGTGTGCGTGTGTGTTGGTATGACTGTATGAGATGAAATACTTTTCTTAACATATTTCGCGCACACTTCCTTCCACCTAGATACAAGATTATCAAGTGATATTCACCGGTGTTGTTGTTGTTGTTGTTGTGTGCATGACATGACAGATGAACTGACTGCTTGATTGCTGGACTGATTGATTCGAGCATGAAATTCTTATTGCATTTTTTTTTTTTTGGCAAATGCTTTTTTTCTTAATCTATCCATCAATCTCACCTTGTCGGCGTGATTTTAGACAAGTCCTCTCCCATCGTCTTGATCACTCGCCTTCCCCACACCCACAGTCCTACAGAAATTCCAACGCCTCCGTAGACCAAGACCCAGATAGGGGTGGGCGCTTTCTGCGCTACACTCTGTTCTTGTGCGATGATCCACAAGCCTACGAGGGGTCCGATGGCGTTGCTGTAACATAACAATAGTGTGGAGAAATTTCCACAGGCCTCTCCAGGTAAATGTTCATTATTGTGCACGTGTGTATGCGTGTGTGCATGTGGGGAGTAAGATAGCGCATGCCTGTTTGAAGGTGCGTATAATTTTAATGTCATTTACAATCTCGGCTTTTCTTTGAAATAAACAGTGTACGGTAAAATCTATCTGTAAGTCATGTAAGGCATATCGAAAAATGTCTTGAAGACCGAGTGTACTGACGATACTTACCTTACGTCATTTCCGCCATGTGCAAAAGATCCAAAGACAGCGGTGAGAACTTGAAGAAAGGAGAAAAGATGGGCCGTTTCTGGTTTGTCTTGGATTTCCTCTCGAGCTTTCAGTTTCTATTTTAAAAGACAGAAAAAGGTGGAGATTGGAAATAAAACATCGACAACTAATAGACATTAATAAATAGACAACAATAAGTAAAATTTTAAATTAATAAAAAAATAATTAGTAAAGTAACGCTTAAAGGTAATAAACCAGCATCAAGACTTTAAAAATAATCAACTACTATTAATTAAAAATACCTCATTAATACCATACATATTATTAATATAATAATAATATTAACAGTAATAACATTAGCAAAATTATAGTATAATAGTAATAAAAGCACAAAATCTCAAAATCTCAATGTTTACCTCTTCAGTGTCTTTAAGCCCACTGCCTTTCTGCTTTTCTGTCGCTTTACCGTTCGGTATTAATCGTTCATTAACATCGACACTAGAAGCTGCAAATACAGATACTTTATTACTCCGATGAAATTATCAACCTGATGAATGACAACAATAAAAATAAGTTAGCAACAGGAGGTGTTTAGCAATAGTTTGGTATGCGTTGGTGTCAGTACTTTATTATTACTTCAGTTTAAAAGCAAAAGTACCTCCGGCCTTAAATTCGGTGGATTCATTGGTTGTGGCATAGCTGACACTGCTGTATGACTGCGTCTGACCATTTTGTGCCTGCAACATTACAGATATAAATAATAGTTCAACATAACACATAGTACAACATTACTTGTAGATGTAGAGGCATCATCATATTATCACGTTTTATTACCTCTTTATCCATTATATCACAAAGAAGTCACACAAACAGGAGTCAAATAATCCATTGATTATTAAGAAAACCAAACGATTACCTTACGCCTCAAGTTTGTAAGAAATCGCGCGCCCTAAGGTTAGAATAAAACCATCGAGCAAAGAGCGACAACCGCGGCTAACTACTCGTAATTATCAGTGCTACCTCCCTTGCACGTGGAATTTTTATTTTATTTTTATTTTTTTTATTTTTGCTGGCTGACGTCTGCACATATGCGGTCAGATAGACTGAGAAGGACGGACACAGGAGAGGATGCATGAAAGACCGACAAAACAAAGACAAAATCCATACGAGAAAATGATGATGCACGGAGTCTAGTACTCACCATTTCTTTCTCAATCTTGTCAAGGAGTCCTTTCTCCTCTGCGTGGTCTTAAACAACAAATGTAAATAATAATAATAATAATAATAATAATAATAATAATAATAATAATAATAATAATAATATGTACTAACTATGGGTTGTAAAGGATTTTTAAATGTATCAAACTGGAATAGGGAAAGGTAATTTGACCAAAAGAAAGAATTCAAAAAAACAAACAAAAAAAAAAACAAAAAAGCATAGGTAATGATCTGAGATTAGGATCACGCTCGATGCGCTGAGGGAGGGGAGAGACGGGTGGATTGAGCAACCGCGTCAGAACTTCAGGGTGAACACACTGGCCGCTTCGGTACCCGTGTGACGCAGCGTACCCTACCCTACCTCTCCTAGCTGACGTCTGGGTACCTGTCTCTGCAAAGTCGTGTACGAAGGCTGATTCGTCGTTGCGCATGCCGCAAGATTTAGTGTGCTTGCACGCTTGAGCGAGGGATGAGACTATTTTTAGCTCGGGGGTTTCCCCGTTTCTGGGGAAGAAAAAAAAAAAAGGTGTGTGGGGGTTACCTTTGGCGTTGCCGTTCTGCTTGCAGTCGACGACGACGACATCGACATCACGAAGATCACTCTCAGTCAGTGCGCAGTTCTCCTCGGTTTTGTCCGGAGTCACGTGATCCTCGGCCCGGGCATCCTCCTCGAGTTTTGCTGCAAAAACACAGTGCTCTTTATTACTAATACTGGTGAACACTACTTTTTCTTCTTCCTTTACTGTTAATAATCTTGTATTATTTTGTTTTTCATGACGCCAGTGATTCCTGTGTTGGTTATTTTCATCTTTCCTTCTGTCATTTTTTTTTGTCTGCAGAGATAAGGTGAAGTAAATAAATTAAGTACAATTTAAAGAGACTGCATGTTCATTGGGTCACCAACCACTTCCACCCAAAAGCCTTATCACCTCCGCCGTATCAATCACCTGAGTCGAATCGACCCCGCCATGACCATATCGTCCCACGTGAGACCACAACGTCCCAACACCAAACATTGAATCAATCACTGATGTAACAAGTATTTATCAACATGAGATATTACCGAACAGAACCATGCATTGTTCGAACAACTTCAGCAACAGTTTTTCTAAATAAAAACGGCCGCTTGGCAATACATAATTATTCAGAAAACAAATCACACAAATGCGCCTAAACAAGATTTTCTCTTCATCGTCGGCCATGCCGTCTTTTATTCTCTAGTTTGCAGGTTTGTATTAAATTATTGCAGACGTTTGATTAACATCTATCGCTGGTGGGTCGATTCGACTTTCGATGTTGGTACAACGAGGCCTTACGTGGGGCGATGTAGTCGTCGCGGGGTCGAGAAGATTCACACGGAGGTCGACATGGCAGGGCTGAAATGTTTTGGGTCAAAATGACCGGACCCCAGTTTTTGTTTTATCGTTAACAGCGCCTATTAGCCGACTATTGTCAGAGTCGAGTGTTTATAAAAATAAGACTCTTACGACCGACTTCTTGTGTACTATTGCGGGGAAAAAAAGACACATCGTGCATTTTAAGATAACATCTACCAGGGTACACGTGTACTGATGGATTGCTCTTACCTGGAGAGTTAGTCCCCGCCCCCCCCCCATAACTCATCAACCAAGCGCAAATAGAATTAGTAAGAATGACCAAGCAAAAACAAAAGAGACAAAGAAATGCACTCTAATACGATATTAAGTCTCATTTTCAACATTTAAATAAATGGACTTCATTAACAGAGGCTCTAAGTCATGGCTTGCGAAATGGTCAGCTACGATCTGAATTTGGAGAATTTTAGTATGTGTTCTTCTATGAGCTAGTCTTTAGGTATGTTTATAAGTATGTGATCTGTGTGGTCGTAGTGCTTGAGTTCATTTAATGAGGGTGTGTGTGTTTGTGTGTGTGTGTTTGTGTGTGTGAGTGTGTGTGTGCGTGCGTGCGAGATCGATTGCATGTGTGCCTATGTGTGTCGTGTGTGATGGCGCTGGTTACGCATGCCACTTACCTGTAATTTTCTTTCGTTGCCAGGGAACGACAAAGACTCTGACGATGACGCCGGTGATAATACTGATGCCAACAGAAAGGATGACGACGCCGTAGATAGGAATCTTGTCGAACTGCAGTACTGTAATCATATCGTAATCACATTGAAAAATAGTATAAAAAAAAAAAATGAAAAAAAAATGAAAAAAAATCTACACAACTGATCAACACGACAAAAGACAACCTAATACAGGGCACCTGCTCCATCCCTGACTCACTTTATGAGGATTTATCATTATTATAAAAGTTATCATTATTTGTACAAGACTTCTGTTTGACCATACAATTTTTACATTTCGTCTTCTCATGCCTATTTCTCGTGTGTGGGAGACGATGATTGTGGTGATGATGACGAAGATGACAATATTAAAGATTACCATAGATGATGATTTTTTTTTAAGCATAATATTACTTACACGTCGACCCGTCATGAAATACGGAGAAAACATTGATGAAGATGGTAGCAGAGTAGAAAAATGGCAGCAGAAACAAACCGATGTCCAGCTGATTGACCTGCACGTCACAAATGCTGTTTGATTACTTGATTACATGATTACACGATGCAAACTTCTGATGTACAAACAATCCAAAAGGCATTGAGAGCGTGTTACTAGTCAATGATCGTTTCAAATGATTCAACTTTTTTTTGCAGATAGGTACATCTGCTCTTTTCGGGATTTCAATGGTCAACAAGAAAGTACATTGTTACTCATCAGCAGCAGACGACAGAATGTCCATCTTACCTTTTTCAGCACAAGCTTCTGGATGAGGAGAAATAGCAAAACTGAGACGATCCCTGAAGAAATAGGAGAAATGAACCAGGAAGCCACTGAAAACAAATAAATACAAACAAATCTAGCACATAAGTTAAAAACAATTTTTCAATTACCTACTTTATATTTTCCTTTTTCTTCTTAGTAAACCATCATGCAGACGAGTATTTTCTGTCTGCCTGCCTCTCTCTCACCCTACCTCATCCTACTCCTCCCTTATGCACACATGAGTAGAGTAAAAGAAAAGTTTGCTGATACCACCAACCTCTTTATTAAAATTCACTTTCAGCAGGCTGTTGATGTATTTCACTACAAAAGGCTGTAGAAAGAAGGAAAAGTGCAGGTAAGAACGCCCAAGTACCTATCAGGCCAAGTTTCATCCACCCAACACCCTGAGAACCCTTGGCCACGAGAGTGAAGCCGATGGTGGCACCAACAATACTGTGGGTGGCGGACACGGGTAGTCGGAGAAAGGTTGCTAACAACAACCAGATGCAAGACCCTGAAACAGTAGATGTAGGCATTGGTTAAATGTAAAACAGAGTACTTCATTCGTTCTATGACACAGAAAAAAAGGACATACATTTTTTATTCTTTTAATCATTTCTTCCCTTTTTGTTTTGATCTCTACATGCGGCCCTATGCTCCTCAAGGAGTAACAAGGTACTAAAGTAAACTCTCTCTCTCTCCCGCCTCCATCCACCCGCTATACCCATCAGTAAAGGTGTATGCAATTAATATGCAATTACTAACGAGGAGTCAAGCCAGCCAGGTAGGGTAGGTTCTGTTAGAGACTGGACAAATGTCTCTCCTGGATGCTCTACACACGCCTTTTAGTGTATTGCCAATGTGCAACTGAACGGAGGCAGGACCGGTCCCTGAGCAATCCACATCTTACCTGAAAGAGCCGACAGGTTACCAAGCAACAACAGTCGCTCCGTGCCGTTGTAGGGCTGAACATCGATGATCCCCTTGCGAATAGTGTCGGACACTCTGTATCCTGCATAGGAGACAATGTGACACATCTGTGGTAAAGTGCGCTCAACAAAATAAATAAATAGGAAGATAAAAGATAAAAATGAGATCATCATAATCTCTTTATTTTTTACCGTTCCCCCTCCATAAGTAGTGTTTTCTTAACACTACTATTACGTAAAGACGGGTGCTTGCTGCTCACCTATCAACACAGCTCCAAGAATTTCAAAAATGGTGGCCAGGATGCACGCCTGCACGAGAGTGAGCACCTTCGCGCCAACGGAGGTCCCAAAGGAGTTGGCCACGTCGTTGGCACCTATACCGAAGGCCAGGATGAAGGACACGATGAAACCCACGACGACAATCCACAGCCATTCTTCGGGAATCATGGCTGACGCGGGCCCTGGTGATTGAGTCTGCAACGGCTGAGCTCTCAGAACCAATATTCAGACTGCCAGGCTGAGAAGGGTCACGTGACGACTGACGCAACCAGAGCTCAGCTCTCAGAGCGAAGTCAGGTGGTGAGATTTATCCCCCGTAGGGACCGCAAGCAGAACTGAAAGGAGAGAAGACAGGTCTTCATTTATATTTCCACGGCTGGATGTCAAGTGTCGAAACGAGGACAAGGAGGGTGCATGCGTAACAACATGCACACGTAACACTCTCGCTCATTCTCTCCGGCTCTCGTTCTCCAACATAAGGGCCATCACTCTGAAATCACGCAATCAGACAAGTATTCGTACTCCCCCTGCCTCTCTCTCTTCAGACTTCAGTGACAAAACAGTATATCTCGTCTATAATCATCAGAAGGTCAATGTCCTTCCTGATGAAGTGAACTAGTCCTTTTTTAAGATGATCTACATGATCAACAAAGCACGTAAAGAAAATAACGGCCAGAGATTGTGGTGTCGTCCCTCATAAATCTCTCATGCTAAACCAGGATTGTCAAAAGTTTCACCAACTTGTCTTGGCCACGTGACCAGACGCAACTCTGAGATAGAAATGTCTTTTATAGTACGTTGGTGGTGGACAGACAAGAACTGACTGGCAAATTTTAGATAATAAAATTATCACACTATGCAAAGCTTGCCAACCGCAGTGTAACAGCAAACCTTTGCTAAAAGAAAAAGAAGACAGACATTGTAGCCATGCATTGAAAACTAAAGACAACTGGACAAATGTGGACAATCATTTGAGAAAGTCTAGTAAAATTGTACGCTACGGTTATATAAAAGCTTCTCCAAACTTAAAAACCGGTATCTCATTCCCAAATGCCCCCGAAGTTATCAAGAACAATAGTCTTCCCCACCTCAATGTGCACGTGGCGGGTACTACTAAGACGACAAACCGTTACACTTTACTGACTTTGCAAATAAAAAATGTCGAACATGAAGCCTCAAAACATGCAGGGTGGCAATTAAACTCGAGTACCGGGTGGGTGCCCACGGTTATCGCCCCCCTTTTAAGTCGTCTTGGGTAATAATCCACCCGTCTTTGGATCGATCAAAGGGGTAGTTTCCAAGTTCGACTGAAAAGAAAGTTTACCAGAACTTTAGTGTATTGTGCGGACAGACACTGTAAACAGCTGATAACAAAGACACAAAAGCAGGCGTTAAAGATGCCAAACCGTCAAATCTCCCATTTCACCAAGTGTTTGACATATTTCGATTTAATTTGTAACACTTCATTCAGCGAAAGTACATCAAGTGCGACTGTTAAAAGACTCTTACGACTGTCGAGAGGCCTGCGACTGTATATTAAAAATGTAGACCACAGTTCTGTTGACAAGATAGGTGAACAATCTGCAGTAGAGAGAAAAAATTGTGTTTGCGCAGGGCAATAATGTTGCTGAATAAAAGTACATGTTCTCCAAACAAGAGACAACATTTTAAGCCCCGCCCTTGTTTTATCTTTTTACATGAAGTTTCTAACAGACTCTGTGCATCATGTATCTAAACATGCACTGAAGTTGGGTCTAAATGGTTTCCTGCTCCACAAAAGCTGGGATTTCAATTACTTTGGAAATTTTTAACACATGAGAACTGTTTACTGTCGATCAAGCATGCAGAAGCAGAATAAATTTTCTATAGGGTTACAGACAGATGATAATCATGATGTGATTTCTTAAGCCCCTATTCCCGTTACCAAGAAAGCTTAAAAGGCTTTACAAAAACAAGACACAAGAATATAATAATAACTGATACAAGGACAAGATTGGCAATTATGGAACCGAGAAAGAGCGAGTGATCACGATATAATCGAGAAGGTCGGTGGAGCAAGAAGCTAAATAAACACAAGTCTCATATCAACATCCTGGACACCCATTAATCCAACATGACAGGCGCAGAAACTCTAAAGTAGACAAAAGCAGATAAGGCAGACAAAGAAACACACGGTAGACATGACACAGAGACATTAAACAAACAGGAGAAATCAACAATCAGAAGTAGCCAAGCAAAGAGAAACAGACAGACAAACAAGAAACAATAAGATATCCTTACAGACAAACACACTAGTGACTAGGCAGACAAGCAAAAACAAACATCAAGTAGACAAGTAGCGACAGCGCAGCAGTAAACATAAAGACGGGAAAGGAAAGAAGAACCAGACAAACACTGCACTTTGTGACTTTCCTTCCAGAAAACACAGGTAATTGGGAAGTTGCCAAGAGCATCAGCTCCAAACATACAATAAAAGCTAGTATCACGGCAGGTAGACTCCATAACGACAGACAGGTGGGTCATATCAACACACATTGACATTCAAAGAGGTAGCGCTGCCGTCTACCTGCCAGGTGTGGGCGTACCTGTGGACATGCACAGGGTCCATGTTACCACCAATCACTCCCCAACAGCCAATCGATATCGATTTGTTCTCAATTTACTCACATACAC
Organism: Pomacea canaliculata; assembly: GCF_003073045.1. Classification (NCBI taxonomy): domain Eukaryota; kingdom Metazoa; phylum Mollusca; class Gastropoda; order Architaenioglossa; family Ampullariidae; genus Pomacea; species Pomacea canaliculata. The sequence goes on from NC_037593.1 coordinate 15,913,017, forward strand.
TAGACCTGCGTGTCAGCCAGTGTGACCCTCGACAGCACAGATAACGGGACCTCCTATCACATCAATAGGTAGTCACGTGATGGGTTCGGCCACATTCGTGTGATGATGTCATCACATTGTTTGGACTTGCAAAGCTGACTGGGATGGGGTTAGGCGAGGCAGAGAGGGTTAATAAGAGTCTCCGGAAATAAATAGACATTTCAGATAACTCATACACAAGCCAGTATGGGAAATGTTGAAAATTGTGTATTTGAGAAGACAGCAATAAATCGTTTGGTTTATAAATAAAGACAATGGTAAAACAATCCAGGGATGAAGAGAGAGATGACTTCGCATTAGTAGTGCAGTCTTTCGCGAGCTCAGTACAGCTTTCAAGCAAAAAATATCATTAAACCCACAAAAATACGTGCAATGGCATCATGTGAGTTTGACAAAGCAGAATTGAACAGTAGAAAACATGCAAAACACGTGCAAGCTCTGTTCGTTGTCAACACAACTCAGTAGTTTTATAGCACTAGGAGGGTTTTTTGCCGGATCCTATTCACCTTTTAATCATGCCTCACAGACGACCAGGGCAGGGTCATTGCATGGCTGCAGGAGCTGGTGTTCAAGAAATAAGCCGCCGACTGGGAGTTGCTCTCTCTGTTATTCAAACTCTACCAGACCTCTACAATGTCAAAGGAAGTGTTGCAGGGTAAAGACACCCCGGACACCCGCGGTCATCTACCAGACAGCAGGACAGGTTCATTGTTCTGTCGGGTCTACGACAAAGAACAGTCACTGCCAGTACATTCAGGGGACAGCTGCACGCAGCTGCCAGCGTAACTGTCAGTGACCAGACGGTTCGTAACCTGCTCAGGACGATCTTCAATCAAGGCGACCTGCTGTCCGCCCTGTCCTGACACATTCCCACCTCGTCCAACAGTTTGATGTCAGTCCAAGCACTAATGCTTGTTAAACGTTTCACTTAATGCACAAAGAAATGCTTAAATTCAATGTCATTGTCTGTGAGTATGTTGGCACCAGTGATTGATTATACAACTGGCCTTTCCATTGTTTTCAGCAGGATATTTTCAGCCTGGGTCAGGCGTCGCTGGTATTCTCATTCCTCCTCATCAGCGAGTCCGCATTTTTGATGCTGCAGTGCCGCCAGGCCGGACCGGAGATGACGCAGGCTTGGCGCGGGGCGATGACCTGTGGCTGCTGGTACTCATTTATGCTCATCCGGGTCCTATCCAGAGCACAGCACCGCGACGGTCCGAGCAGGAAGAACCTGCCAACTCCTGGCACCTATCCACAGGCACCCAACCCCAGCCCCATCACTACCAACCCAGCCTCCTCCTCCCTGTCCGTGGGCTCGATGATGGGACTCGCGATTAGTGACATGTTTCAGCACATCCCTCACAACTCAACAAGAGCTTTGCCAACTGTGCTTCCATTCCACACACCCCTCTACCCGCCCACCCTTCGCTCCCTACGTGGCTGGACTTCAGCTGCCCAGCACAAATGACATACCGCGTAGCATCCTCCTCCTCATGGCATTATATTCTAGCGACTCATGCCACCTGGTGACAAAGCTTGTGGCTGAAGATCTTGGCGCCTACAATGGGGTTGCTAGGGTATAATTTTCTGCTCGGGTGACGTCGCGAACGATGAGTTTTCAGTTCACTGACTGCCGTTGTGTGTCTCGTGGTTGAGGAGAGGGTGAGTTTGGGGGAGGGATTTGATGTTTTATGTCGAGCCAGCAACAAAGAGTACATCCCGGCAAAGCAGCCAACAGCCGTTTAACAGACACAACACTCAGAAAAAAAAGAGGTTACAAAGATGTAATTCGTTCCAAGAAATCCAACGATACGCTATTAATCAATTCATTATCTTGCATTTTGTACAATGAGAGATTAGTAGAGCTGTGTAGGTAAGAGCAAGAATTAAAATGATATATGAAAAATACCCTGTTGAAAATGAAAAAGGTTTCGAAATCACCATGAGGCAACATCCTCAACTCTCCAGCAGACGAATCTCACAAGCTTTATGTCCGAAGTATCCATAGAAACAACACAACACTTTCACTGCTAACTTCTGTACCTCAGTGTTACAGAGCCAAGTAGCCAGTAGTGTCGTTACAAAGTTGTTGTGGAAATCAGTTTGCTCGTGATTCACATCACATAAGGCCGACGTCGGTCAGACCCGCCACAGACCTTCACACAATCCACGAGGAAAGATAACTAAAGTTCACATAGTGCTGACGTCACACACGGACGGCCAACGGCCAAAACATGACCTATGACCTCAATAGCTGCACGTGACTAGCGTGCTGATTAGATACCAAGCATCTTCACCTTCACTTTGATCGTATCATTTAATGATTCGTGAATTTATAAACATTGCCAAGGGCTAATCGTTAACGGGGACGACGTTAGCGGGTTTCATCTCTCTCTGCGTTCATTCAGTAAACAAGCCATCTTCATTTTTAAACAAATATATGGAGGGATAACCCCAAACAGTAAGTTAATCGCCAAGCTGTTTACCTCCAACAGACATCAACATACCTCATCATTAACCAAATCTCCACGAAAGGGACGACATAAGCGAGCAAGATTTGAACACGCATGGATTGATGTCATCGACGATGATCAAAATATTTCCGTGATCAAGAATGTATTTATTCTTTGTTCAGCATGGTTGTTATTGTCTTTCATTCCAATCGCCACACAGAACGCGTTAATCTCGAGAGCGATGAGGATTCCTACGACTGCAAGTTTTCCTGTTTAAATGCGATAAGATTCGGATAATTCAACTCGACCTCACACATCGAACGTCTGTGAGAAAAGAGAATCGAGCTTGAAGCCGCCAATAAAGACAGTTGTGTGTGTTAAGGATAATAGGTTAATATTAATTCATATACTAATTATGACAGAAAGAACTACAAAAGCTAAAACATCTCTCGTATTACTAAGAGTTTCAAAGTTTCTGGAGCGAATGTATGATCTAACCCTAACTTCGACAAAGTTTGAGGTTGTTTACGTTGTTTACTATGGGCGCGAGCTGAATGCTTTCCACAAATCATGGAGGTCATATCTCTGAGCTGCTTCCAGAAGAATTATCCGTCGTCTAGAACGAGACCAAGGCACATATTCGCTTCTGGTTTAACTATCAACATCGAAAAGAAGAGCGCACGATGAGAATTCTCGTTTTGAGGGAGGTACTAAAGTTCAAGTTTAATGATTTCTTGTATTTTGATTTTATTGTTTTCTCTAAGTCATGCAAAGTGAAGGTCGAGGGCTTTCGCCTAAAGAGAAATAAAAAGTAAGTGACACATTAATTGCAAGTCTGTTTTTAATTTAAGAATTTTATCTCTGTTTCGGATATTAAAGTCTTAAGAGACCTGACACCCTATAACTTCACGAGAGTCTAATAAGAGATGGTCTCGGCAAACAGCCAGCGTTCCAGAGACTTACATATGTACATAAACATCAACGTCAGCAAGCAGATGACACCCTGACAAAATAAAACTGCATGGATGAAGAATTAAGGAGTGAACAGAGTTCTACTGTTAATTATACCAAGCTATTTCTTCACGGGTTTGGAACCCGGATTTGAAGACTTCGAGTGTAGACATGAGTTCCAAGAGATGGAGGAAAGGATTCCACATGGTGGGGTCAAAGAAGAAGAGTTTGCCAAATTTCTCATATCTGTCATGTCATATCGAATTTCTCATGACAGAGAGAAGAAAACAACACAAACAGAACGAAGAGACCTACTCGGGTGCATTGTTTACAGTCTGCCTGAGGCTGGTGATGTGCTCACTACACCCGTGTCTTGTAGCTGAGGTGTTAGTAGAAGAAACAACACAATCATACAGACGCACATGCCACAAACACATGCACGAGCAGGCATGCAATTCTCTCACAAAAAGAGAAGAGAGAATGTTGAGACTATGAAGCTGACTGATAGGGTTTGAAAACAAGATGTGTCATGGAGATAAATATTTACAGGAGGTTCAGGGGGAGAGAAGCCAGGGTATATACTTCAACAGCAAGAGATACGAGGCTGCATATCACAGATGAGGATCTATAATGAGAAAGGGGGTAGGGGTGGACATCATAGATGCTAGAGGCAATGGCCTTTGGCAAGTCGAGGTCAGGTTATAACGTAAACAAAGGGTTAAAAATTAAAACCGCGCGTCTCGGTTCTCTCCCTTTTTCGGGCGCGCGCGCGAACATACATACACTCACACTCTTTCTCTCACACACACATACACTCACACACACCTGACATATCACTACTAAGACCTCTATGACATCTCCAGCTTAGCAGAGATCAGTCTTGACACAGCCTGTAACATCGTGTAACCCCTGACATGCCGAGTCTAACCATTACAAGCTGTTTGTAAACTCTGACACAAAACAACCGCACAGACAATCAAACTGAACGTGTGTGGGTTCGAACTGCAAGGCTAAAACCCACTCGATTGCGTCACGCAAAAACACGTGCAAAGGTCAGGTTCGCCGGCTTACCTTGCAAGCACGTGGCCCGGCCTCTGCGTCGGAGTGTGCGCCACACCGCTCAGCTTCCTGGGAGCGACTCCAGAGCGAGGCATAGTTTCGAACTCAGTTTGCGAGAATCAGTTCAACCGTCTTCACCCAGTTTCTGAGACTCGAGAAAGTGATTTGAAAACAATACGGAGTAGGTGGGTATCCAATGTTAATGAGTTGAACTATCAGCGGTTAGTGTGTTGGTTGGCACAGAGACTGGCTCTACCCGGTACATGATCGGGTGGGACGCGTTCACACAGCTCCGTGCGCTGGGGCGCCAAAAATGTCCGCTGCACGTACGGTAGTCCTCCACACAATGGAGCGACGATCCCGCCGATGACTTGGGGTCCTCATGCGATGCTTTTCTCTCTCTCTCTAGTTGCTGGCTCGGCAGAAACCCACCCACCACCACCCCTCTCTCTCCCTCGCAAGAAAATAATTTTCTCGCATCATTTATTTCTCCACTTTAAATGGTAATTGAAAAATGAAGAAAAGAATGAAGGAAAAACACGCGACGACACGAGCAAAGGTGTACATCACTGAAGAGGAAAAAAAGGCTGACTAATAGTAAAATCCGCCATCTTTGTTAATAATGTTTACGTTTTGTGCTTAATAAACATACCAGATGCTTTACAAAAAAATAGAATCTAACCTACCACCAAACGTTCGTATACTTTTCTGTTAATATATATATACCATGCACTCTATCAGCATCGCCACAAACAAAAGAGTTTCACACGTGCGGCGGATTTTGCGAGCTGCCGCTGAACGCAAGATGGCGGAGTTCGTTCGGCAAGACAGAGAGGCGCCTGAACGCTCCCCCGCATGAAGTGTTATTTTTCTCGAGGCCGTAGACAGAGAGGTTCACGGGTTTTGGCGCGCACGCGTCGTGAACTATTTCTCGCAAGCTGCGGCATGGTACGTGTGCTTCACTCGTGCGTTGTGAGTCGATCAGTGCTGCGGTCACTCCTGCCACGACGAACGTGAGAGACCCGCGCGCGCCGTGGCCTCAGTCTCACCTAAAGTGCGCTCGTTCCTCAAACTGAAAATGATGCCAGTGTTCCAGTTCCTCTGATGTAAGAGATGTATGTGTGTGAAACAGACCTTTACTCTGATGTAAGAGATGTGTGTGAGAAAAAAAAAGAAAAGAGAATTAATATGTCCGTCACCATCTTGGAGTTAACGAGAGTAAAGTACCGAAAATAAATAATTGAAGGTTCTTATCTTTTATTCATGTTCTGTCTTTCTGTCTATTAATTCATCACTCCCTCTGCCTACCCCGACAGCTAAATGCTGAGGTTGCGAGGATCGGGATCCCACACCACAAACTTTGCCCGACTGCCACACAGTCGCAAACAACTTATTGTGTTCTACATTGTGCTGGGGGTCGGGTGGAGGACAGGTCTGGGTGGGTGGGTAGATGATATATTATGGCCGTGAGTGAGGAAGACTTAGCAGGTTGGATAGGATAACACTGACTGTGGATGTGCTCGCGGTTAGTAAGGAAGAGGGAATGGGGAATGTCTCCTTGAGGGGAGGGTAAGACAACGAAGCTGAATATCGAGGTGTAGGTCAGTGGAATGATGGTGTAATGATCAGCTCACACTTATCTGAGTGTATATTTACATCAGACGATGTGATCGAAGTGTCAGAGCTGTGTACCTTTCTGGAGAAAGCGGGGGAAAAAATTCATCCTACAGATTCATTCTTCTCTGTCTTGTGGTGATGCCAGAAGATTCTTCTCAGCTGTATCTCAGCAGATTTCAGGATTTAAAAAAAAATTAAAATGTGAAAGATTTTCTCTGTGTACCTCGTTCCACCTGCGCAGACTCAGCACCACTACAACCACCTTTGTTAAGGGAAGGGAAAGGACTTGTGTGACTATAGTTCGACAACATTATGTTTTACAGGTTATCAAAGGTAACTCGATCACCTAACGACCTGGTCCAACCGGCTTGCTAACTTCAGAAGACATCACTTGAGCTTGTTTTTAGTGTTCTCGGCTTGGAAACAAAATATCGAAGCTTGTGTCTCTTGACTGGAAAACTCTTCATCTCATAATAATGAGAGCTATAAAAGGCTCTTGCTAAAGAGGAACAGGATTGTGGTTCTGCTTTTTGGATATACTGTGCTGTAGACATGCTGAACCACTTACTGTGCATGTCCATTATTCTTTCTTCATATTCGGAAGGTGTAAAATCCCTTCATCAGCATATCATACATCTGTTCTTACTCCTGTATGCCCTCGACAGGTGGTGAACAGAACAGCAGAGCATCACAGAGTGAACTAAGCTCACCTGTACAGTGAGTGATATGATGCAACTTGTGTCGAAGAAAAGTTCTTTTGCCTCGCACATGCAGACAATAATTACAAGAACTCAAACTTCTTCTCCAAAACTGACAATCATGTGCCCCTCACAGTTATTATTAATGTATCTTCTTGCTTTGAGACCTCCTCGATAGTAGAGGATGGGTGTTATAGAAATCACATGATTATTATTGCCACAAAAACGCGTTTTTTAATGTTAAATAGAATCCGTCAGCACACCTACCATGTAAATGTTGCTCTCCTCTTGTTATCTGTTGTCTCCTGGTGCTACTGTGTTATTCCTGCCTCTTGCTCCTGTTAGTTGTCGCCTCCTGCTTCTGTGTTATCTCCTGCTGTCACTTTTAATTAACTGCAATCAGCTGGTGGAAGCTGCAGTATACTTATTATCCACACTCCGGAAGCATAAAAGTCCCGTTACAAGCCAGTAGATAGTGCTCATGGGAACACACCTAGTCACCTGCTTCTTTAAAACTGACCACTGCATCTGTCGCAAAACCTATCATCAGTGACTGCTTCAGGGCTTAAAAAAAAAAATCAGTCGATTGACGAGTAGAATACCTTCACCCCTCCACAAGTGACGACCTGGGGTTGAACCTCATTGACTCAATCCTCAGCCACTCGCGTCTCGACTGGTCCAAGCGTTCTATTATTCTTCAGAGCTCTCCGACTATCTTAGCTTTTTCAGTCATTGGCCCTTTTCCCACACTTCAAACGGTTTATCAACGACCTCCTTAAAACTCCTTAAAACAAGAAAAGCTCACGTGTCCTAACCAAAGCATTCAATGGAGCTATTAATACATCAGAGATATTGCTATTTTTATACAACGTGAACTGTCACATGAAGCACGATGAGTATATTTTCTAATCAAACTTATTATCGTTATCGTCAGCGGTACTATCATCATTATCTCTGTCCAACTGCGTGTGTTTGTAGCCAGTGACATGCTTCTTTCTGTTTACTTACTGTGATACATTAATGTGCAACAGCCAAGTCACGTTAAGATTGTTTATATACAGGATATTTTAGGACATCGGCTGTTGATGCATAAATCCCATAATATTCGCTTTTATACTTGTAAGCTGCAGGGCAAACTTTTTGTAAAACATTTACTTGAAACAGAAAAAAACCTTCATGTGCTTTGTTAGTAAATTGTCATGAACCAGACCTAACCGTCTGAGAATGTATTGCCCGTGGATTAGCCTCGTCACGTGACAACACGTCTCTTACCTTTGTTTGTTTGTGAGGAAGTGTTCAAGCATATAAACTATCCTAAGGGCTGTGACTGATGATGTTTCCTCTATAAACGCGTTTGTACCTGTTGGCGGCGCCGGCCAAACAATCAACGTAGGGATGGCCTTTGACCTGTATGCCCACAGAGAGGTTACAAGGCTACACCACTGTACAGACCACTCTTCACTCTCTGACCTTTTGACACCCACCCCTTGACCGCTATATCTTGTTTGTCAACAGTTCTAAACAATGGGAATTGCGAACCGGGTTGATCCTCGGACATGTGGTACAGATGCTGAAAAACAACTTTCTTTCTTTCTGATCAAAGGAAAAAGGGAAGTTCATAAAAAATGTTCACGTCTTGTGACAAGACTGATTGGTTATTGTGTTACAGATTTACAGTTTGAATCATATGTATCGAACATAAATGTACTCTTCATTAGTCGTAAATACCTTACATCAAATAATTCTCTATTACCATGGTTTCATCTGCATTTGGGTTTAGTGCAAAACTCTAAAGTAAGTGTGTGTGTGTGTGTGAAAGAGAGAACGAGTGAGAAGGGAAGTAAAAATGTGTCCACCGATTGATAAATCAATCAATCAATCAATCAGCCAATCAATCAACGTGACACAAATGACCCTTGTAATTTACAAACAAAAACTACTGAGGAAGCTTGGTGGGATAAAACAAGGGGAGGAGGGGGAAACAAATCGAATGACCTACACACGGTCATCAACCTTTAAAAGAAAAAAAATATTATCAATCTCCTGTATCAAAGGCCAAGGTCATCATGATCCTCCATGCGACCTACTTTCTTCCTTCTGGTTTTATCTGCGCTTTCTGTAGCCTTGGCGCATGATGTTATTTCTTTGGTTCTGTAAGCTTTGCAGACTGACACCATCTGACACACGGAGGTTACCCTCACTTGTCAGTCCTAACTAATATGTCAAAAAGACCTCAACCAAAATGTTTTCAAGTCTGGGGTGAGAGGGTTTATACGTTTCTTTCCCAGGTGCGATGCTGATTCCATGACACGCACGTGAGCCACTTACTCTGAGTACAATTAAAACTTTTGTTTGTCCTCAGCGAATACGGAAATTAATTTTGTGGCTTGATTATCTCGCCGTTTAATGACTTTCGAAACATTAGCCACAGGGCATAGCCAGCTTCATTGTGACTACCATCGTTATTCGTGACTGTTACTACAATGTTTCACTTCACAACATTCTACAGTTACTTCACCGACTTCCCTGTGATTTAGTGTGATCTTAGCACATTAGTCCGTCTCAGGCTCATACAGAGAGGTTCGTTCTCACCATTAGACACCGGGTGTGTAGTAGACACCCATCGCCTGCTGACTATACTCTGATGTCTAGACTGCCCCACAACAGTTCCCAGTCTTTATCACAGTGTGTCACTGTGTACATAACTACTCTGCCCCATGATGTAGGTAATCAGTAAGTCGATATAATTAAGTACTCAGCCCCTTATAACAAATAGTAGATATTACATGAGGATGTTTATTATGAACATGGCCACTGACCGTCCATCGCAACCCATGACAAGTTACAATCGTAATGGAGATGGAAAGATTGATGTAAAAACCTTGTCTATCAGACCCGACCCACCCCTACCCCCCTTACCTGCTCAGGAGGTCGATGAAACATATTCACATAATTTTGTGCGTGCATACGTGTGTGTGTGTGTGAATTACTAGGTCATAAATGTATTGGTTTCTCCCCTCCCACTCAGCTCACCCACGCACATACATACCCACCTACCCATCCGCCACCCCACCAACTGCTAGCCGCTGAGTCCCGGCAATGTTCACCAACAAGCGGGACATATTAGGTTTCCTAAAAAAAAAAATCACTAATATCTTTTTCTCTCTTTCACACATCCACCCACCCTACAACAAATCACCCTTCTTTATTACCCAAGCTATTCTTAGCAAACATAAAGGCAAATACACAGGTAAACATATTTCTGTTGATAAGGAAGGAAAAAAAGGAGGGAAAAGATAAGGTCAACCTGTGATTAAACGGACGTAGGGGAGCTAGCCAATCCTCTAAATGAACAAGGCCTATATTGAAGCAGATGGATTGTCTTGTTATTTCTATTTTCTTATGTATACATTTGTTGTGCATACGTTTGTTGTTTCAGTGAGGAATAAAAATGTTTGTAAAAAATTAAAACAAAAGAAATAAACAAAGATAGTAGTACCCCTAAGGAAATAACATTGCATCAGAAAGTACACAAACAAGGTCACCGTTAGTATGTAGGTTGAGCAGATAAATAAAAACGGAGGCAAATAGTTTGTTGTTCTTATGGTAATCACGTGACCCCGACGACAGGTCAGAGTCACGTCTGCTGCAGGTCACGGACAGGAGAACAGATCTCACAGGAGCAGCTAACTCTCACCAACCATACAAGCGCTAGGATGCGCCTGCTTCTGAAACCTGCGTCCATCCTCCTCCTCCTCATCATCAATCATCAATCATCAATCATCGTCGTCGTCGTCGTCGTCGTCATCATCATCATTTTTTTTTGTTCTTCTTTTTCCCACTCTAACTCTTTGTGTTTTGATTCTTTTCGCTCACAAATAAGAATCTATCTTAAGTAAATTTAAAGAAAATCTATTGTTTTGCAGTTTAAGAAAAAAGCAGGAGAAGATGCTGGCCTGACATACCTCTCTTGCTCGGTAGAAGCCGCCCAACGTTTTACAAGACCGTGCAGTTGGCTCCGTCCTCGCCAGCATCGACGTCTGGTGACGACGAGTTTCCTAGCACCGCAATCGCCAGACGATAACACAGACGACGGAGTAGATTAACAGTCAGCCGTGCACCTAGCAGGCACATTGCGCCAGAGAGATGATTGTGGACGAGAAGCTGCTTCGTCGAGTTGATTTTTTTTTTTTTTTTTGAAAGTTAGACGGAATCCTTTCGTTGTCGGAGGAAACTCAATTCCATCCTGCACTCACAGCAGAGCAAAACTGCACTGAAGGGGATTGATTACTACTCTGGTAAACACACAAACAGCTGAGTGTGATGTCACTTGTTGTCACAGAGAAAGAAGTGCTGGGGTGGCACCGCTCCTGCCACCTGTCTAAGACTGTTGTGAGTGCCCCACGGTGCAGGGCATGTGCCCCAGTTGTTTCACAGCCGCTATCACCAACAGCAAAGTGCGTCAAAGACTGGAAAAAAACAAAATTTAGAGATAGAAGCAAGGAACTTTGTTGTTGTTTTCAAGTGTCTTTGTCTCTTGTGTTGTTTTATTTTTTTTTTATTTTATTTTGTTTTAGTCAGGTCATTCACACAAAGAGATGTCAGCTGACCACAAACATTTGTAAGTTCTGTGAGTCGTTCATACGCACTACCCGACTTCTCTCTTTCTCGGACGGTCCGGTGGAGCAACGGTTAGCACCTGTCACCTGTACAGTGAGGGCTGGCTGTCCTGGGTTCAACTCTCGTCTCGGGCACGTTGTTCTTTCTCTGCATGTGATGTGTGCTCACAGGGCTGGCTGTCTGGCCGTGATATAGTCTTAGTTGCTGGCTCGGCGTAAAACACCCTTCCCCCCCCAACACACAGACAACAACACAACACACTCATCAACACTCAACGATAGACAATAGCAAAAAAAAAAAAATCATTTGCTTCTTTCCAGTAAGAATACTATTAACCAATGGCCGCCCGTACTCCGGATAGTTTCATACCCTTAGTGTAGTCTAAGGAAAGCTTGCAGATTCTTGTGTAAGTAACCCACTCCACCCCACAGCCCTCCATCACTAAAGATGTTAAAACAAATGTCACTATCAGTTGTCATCAGCGGGTCTAAAAGCATTTTAAAAGCCTGACAAAGTAAAGTCCTTCTAGCTTCCATCAGATTACAGCTTGTGGTGCTGAAGGAAGCATGAAGATCGAAGTACAATAACATTCAGACTTAGAGTTTTTGAAAAAAATAACCCAAAATTTTATAAGATCCAGGGTATACGGTACAAAACTTGTGATAAAGGCAGATTTAGTTTTTGAGAATTACATCTTGAATGATGAGTGGCTAGAAAGGAAAGTTGGTGATTGTAGAAATAAAACACACAATATATATATAGCTTGTTCACTCTCTAGTTCCATTTCTCGTTCATTTTTTCTTTGCCTTATCCTTTTCCATCTTATTTCGACCTTCGTCTTCTTTCTATCTTTGTTTCTATTTTTTCTGTAGATCTCTTTCACTTTTTCTTATTCCCTCTACTTTTTCTCTCTTTTACTCACTAGAACAAACGACTGCCACTGAACCACAAAAAGATTACTACACGCGCGCGCTGCACACAGACACACAGAGGCTGAGAGAGGAGAAGAAGAAGAAGGAGGAGGAGAAACCCTGTACTCACAGCAGGGTGTAAGCCCAACTGTCTCATCACAATTGTTGCACACGACCAACATACCTACTTCTCTGCTTACAGTGCTCGCACATTGTAACCGCCATACAAACATGTAAATAGGACAGACTACCGCCACTTGTGCTCCCCACATTGTGGAGGGGAGGAGGGTGATGTGAGGACGAGGTAAAAACATGACAAGTGCAAAACCGACTGTTACGACAGCAAACAATAAAGTAAACAAGCACAACAAGTGGGTAAAGGGTTCAGTGTCCACATACCAACCCTGGGTGTAACACTACTCCTTCAGCCTGCCACCACTTGAAGTGGTTCGTCGTCAGGAGTCAAGTTCATCTGCCTGTTAGTCATCTCAGCTTGTTATTAGCCCGCTGACCTGTCGTCTGTGATGGTAGTACACTGAAGTGAGGTTTTATGTGACAGATACGGCCCCGTAGTACCACTGCATCCGCATCTTCTCTCCCCTCACCATCACCACCACCACCACCACCATCACCACCATCACCACCACATCTTTACCTCCAGCCTACCCATCGCCTACAGTCATCAGTGATCCATGCGAGTAATGTGTTGCTGCCTGCAGTGATGCAGGTGAGGGTTCCCCCCGAGGTCGTCAAGTCTTTTATCTGACATCACAGAAGTCTTGCGACGCCAGGTGGCGCAGCTGGTTACACGACGGTGTAAGGATCACGCGCCGGAGATGATGGAGTGTGTGCACGTGCATTTTCTCCCGAGCTCGTGCGTGCTAGTCTGAGTGGCAGTTCTTATTGAGTTCGATTGCGTGAAAGTAGAGTAAATGGTTTCTCAGCAAAACATCGATGTGTGACAGAACGGGTGACGAACAGGACGAAATAGAAAAAAAAAAAAAGGAAGGGGAGCGAGAAGTTCCAAGTCACAAAATTGCAGCTATGGTGTACCAGTAATTGTATTTGCCTGGTGGAGGACTCTGGCCAGCTTTCCATTGTCTTTGACGAGGAGGTGACCATACCAGGCGGCGAGGATGATCTCAACAAGAGACCCCAGAGCACCCGACTAATTCTTTAAGATCAAGAAAGACCTAATGAGACACCACGAATTTCAAATATACTCGGTTGCAAAAATGTCATGTATTACATGAAAGAAATAAAGAGAGTTGATATCACTACAAACGATGCAAAGTGACATAAACGAGATTATGCACCTGCTTGGTTGATGACACTTCACGTCAGCTCCATGATTAACGAACTGGTTTTAAGTCAACCCTACAAAAGTCGTCAACTGTCTGCCACAAGGAATGTCCTGTGGTAAATACTTAAGTTTATTGCCAAACATCCTGAGAATATCATGGCCTCAGTTCACCGCCTACCTTGGTTCGCGGACAAAGTACACATAAAACTGTTTACTGGCTATTTCGCAGAAGTAGAACAGTTTTTTCTTTTGGGTGATGGGAGAAAGACTGGAAAATGTGAGCATGGATCAGAACAGAACTAAAAATCTTGAAAGACTGAGTCAGTCAAAAGTATAATCTGAGCAGCCGACTTCCACTTGTGACAAATAACATAAGAACTCATTTCCAAGATATCACCAACGGCTGATGTGGAAGTTAAAATGGAAATAAAAATTGAGCTTAATGTCGGGTCCGATATAAGACTATACATTCAGCTCACTCCAAATGAACTTTCTATCATGAAAATCGGTATTTCAATTCCGGTCTTTGTCACCGAGATGATTTCTATCGTGTGGGTCAGTCAATGGCGAGTCAATAAATAAACAAACACATAAGTAGCGGACGCCTGAAACTGGGAAGGGAGAGCATCTCGCAACTTCATTCCACATTAGTTTTCTTCCTTGATCTCTGCTGGTCCCCGCACACGGCAATGTATTGTATTAAAATTTAGTGTTTTATAATCTTAACAACTGCTGTTAAGGTGTCAACTATCTAGGACGTGGAGGGGACTGATTTCAGTGACAGAAAGAAAGTATAGCAAGTACCTGGCGGTTGTATTATCGGTAGTAATGGCGGTCTAACATCGTAAGACCATTAAAACACAACACTCGTGGGACTTCTCAAGGGATTGACAAAGGCTGAGTAGAGACTATGTTGCGGCTATGTTATTGTTATTGACTAATAATAGTAGGTATGTAAGACAGTGTGTATTTACTGCATCCGTCATTATTACTTATTACTTCTCATTGTAGCATCTGGAATCATCTCTGATAGGAAAGTAAGAGTACCTAGTATAGAGCCATGAGGTGTAATGGGAATGTTCTGAGATGTGGAGTGACGCCTGTGTGAACTAATAAGTAATATTTCTTTTCTTAACATGTATTTTTCTTTGATTATTTCTTATATTCTTTGTTGATCGTGTATCCGATTCGTTTCAGTGTACATCTATCTGCCGCTTCCCTTGCATGTGTAAAAAAGGTTTAGTCAGTTTAGCTCAAAATGGTTGTCAACAGCCTTCCCTATACGTAAATTAAAGTCAGTCATAAATATTTAATATTAAGTATCTTTGACGATAGTCGCAATTCTCCTGTCAAGTGTTACATAAATGTGTAAATCATACTCAGCCGATTTTGTAATAGTTGCAAATCATGCCATAAGGTCTTATATATTATAACTGCCCTACATTTAGACAATATTTCGAACAGATAAATACTTCACTTGCTGACATGTCAAGGTGTTCATAAATCTGTTAACCTGTGTGATCGTAGCCCTGTCTCACCCACCCACAATTTTTTTTTTCTCTTTCTTTTGTTAGCAGCCAATAGCGAGAGGAATTTCTCTCTCTCTCTCTCTCTTTCTTAAATCTTTCGTATTTGTTTTCAAGGCCTAATTCTTTAGAATTAGAAATCAAATTAAGATTTGAAATTTAGGAAAAAAATGGTTTTTAAACCGAAACATAAACACCGGCCCCGGGAAACTGATTGTAGTTCGTGGTAACCCTGATGTTATGGCAGATTTTTAAACAAGGTGTGATTGACTGTTTGAAGACTGGGCAAAGTTAGCAGACAGCGAAATATTTGAAGTATATCGTTCCTTCAAGATGAAAAGTTATTTATCAGTTATAAGTATAAACAATTCTATTGTGCCGTAATTAAGTCATGCAAAATGAAACATTAATATTAGGTCAGTAACAATATTTATTTATGATGCCATGTTTCGGCGAGAAAATTAAATCTGCTGATGCCTATGGTCTAATTATAGAGTGTCATTATGATGGTAATTTGTTGTTGTTGCTGTTGTTGTTGTTGTTTATCGTAAATTTTTTTACTCCCAGATTAAATTCATCTGCACTCAACGTACTCACGTATGTTATTTCATTGTCTTCGTCATGCTATGTTTCATTCAAGCCATCCGGAGCAAGATGAGGTGAATATAGAAGTTGTTACAGGACAGCGATGTTCTTCTCGGCCAGGAACTGTCAGATGCGTTGGGAGCATGCTCATTGTCGTCATGCAACAACCACGATTTGTTCTGACTCAACTCTCGTCTCTTCTCGCGCACAGAACAAAGTAAACGCCGCAGAATCCCTTTAGAGACTTGCTGATTGACCATGATATTATGTTAGATGGTAAAACAGTCTACTTATCCCTCTTTTACCCATAGTTCCACCTCGTACGTGCTCGAACAAAAATAAAAGGAAATCAGTCATGCATGACATGAGACATACAGACTGGTTGACTCGTGCTGCTGACGTAGACAGTTGATGTAAATTTTTATAAAACCTTTCATGTCTATGTGACAGCAGGTTTTTTTTTAATTTTTTGACACACACACACACGTGTCCAACGCCATTTGTTGAAACTACTGGCCTACATTTACAGGTTACAATAAAACCTAATCTACACACCACCACACACGACTGGATCCTGAAGTAAGGGTGAGAGGAGTTCAATAGATATGACTTTTATCTGAAACATCTAAGCCTCAGTTCTCCAGTAAATTCTAATTTAAAACCCTACTGTGATTTAAGATGATAAGTGGACATCATCGGGGTCCTTATCGATCTATGGTAGAAAAAAAGACAAAACGATGAAAAGGACTAGGTAATGATCCCGTTATCTGATTGTAGTCATCACTGCTGGGAACACTCGTGGATCCAGATAAGACCACGAGGCAAGAAATGACCCAATGGCTAAAGTAAGCAATCAGACCTGACATCAGTTGACACGTGATTAAATAGTCGACAGATGTAGACAGTCAATGTTCTGGTGAGTGTCCTCAGTGTATGTTGGCTACAGGACAGACAAATCGCTGCTTCGTTCTTGATTTCCTTTTATTCTGAGGGATTTTTAAATAAAAACACTTTCTGACTGCGATTATTTTCATTGTCTGTCAGCCGCTTAATGTACATGTCATTGTAGATAGAATATACAACTGGACTATGTAGACATTTTCATGGCTACGTCAAGGGAGATGACAGTAAATATCATAAATGTGTTTTTTAAGGATAACAACAATTATTTATAAATAAGCATTTTTCAAGTAGAGTATTTTCTCTTTTTTTAGCATTCAGTTATCCTTCTTTAAATCTTTCTAGCACTCAGTATAGGTTATGAATGCTGTTCATTATTTAACATCTACTTGATGCATTAAAGCTCAGCAAGAAGTTCATTTAGGGTCAAATATCCGAAAGCTTGAGGCGATCTTGTAAGATAAATATCCTTGCCCTTCAGCTGCGACCCGACTATCAAGTCCAGGCCCATCTGTTGCTGGCACCACTTCAACACCCGGTCACTTACAGGGGTGGACACCCCGGCCAGTTCCGCGATTCCCTTCAGGACAGCCAGACCGAAGGGTACATCTTCTTGTAGGTATCGATGATTGAAGTCCGGCATCCATCGTCCTGGTGCGATTTCTATCATTGGATCGAGGAGGCCTGCACAGCAAGGAAACAAATGAACAGTGAAAATTAAAGTGCGAGAGGATACCGCAGGGTACGTGTGCTTTACTCCAACCCAGTAATCTAAAATCAAACACGACTTTGTGATGTGAAGAAGGAATGTCTGCCCCCTCAGTTCGATGATCGACTCCCCTATTTTAAGCTGCCATGTCTGACAGAGTACAATACCGTCGTAGGCAGAGTTGGTGGCCATGGCCATGTGTAGGGACGTGGGATCCTTGATTGTGTGGTTGTAAGATCTGATGATCCACGGCTCCAGATGTTCCACGTTCTCCAGCTTCACATCCGGTCGTATCCTTGAAATGGCGTGCGCTGTGGCCATGACCTCGTCGCTGATGGCAACCAGTTCTGACGCCCCTTCCTTCGTCAGCCCCTGTTAGCCCCGTCCGAGCCAGACAGAGACAGAGCAGTAAGGAAATTATTGGAGAAATACCCCTAGTTTTCACTTAAGGGAGGTAACTCCATTTGGAGAAATTTTAACTATATAATTCCTTCTTCTGCAATAAGTATAATACGAACCACAGCTTCAACATATATCCCAATATATAGATCATATGTGCAGAAGAAGCTCAAAGACCTTTCTTACAAGCAATGGCGTACCTGATAAAAGAGCGGCCGTTCGGTGAGTGGCTTCACCGTGCCAATCCTTGTACTTGGCGTGCATCATGACTGGGTGCACATAGGCCTTGGTCATGAGGTTCGTCTCCAGGAAGTTGCTCGCCAGTCGTAGCTGAGGTTTGCCACCGAGCAGCGACTGCAGCGTGGCGACTGGATCAAACGAGAGAGTGGTGTCCCCCTTGACAATGGAGCCTAAGAGGGCATCCTTGGTTCCCAGATGTCGACCTTTAAAAAAAATTAACAATCCAGTAGTAGGACCTTGCATCATACATAATGCTGCTGCTGCTGCTGCTGCTGCTGCTGCTGATGATGATGATGATGATGATGATGATGATGATGATGATGATGATGACGACGACGACGACGACGCCATTCTAGCAGCACCAGGGCAGATTGTCTTACCTTCTTGCCGAATTCTGCGATGCGGGTGGCCCACGGCAGCGACTCGTATGACAGAATGGTGCAGTGGCCCGCTTTCTCTTGCAAGACACTGAGACACTGCAGTTCGAATCCCGGCTGTCCTGGCAATCCGATGATGACGGCTCCTCGCTTGACATGAGGCTTGATCGCAGTGAGGTACTGGTGGTGAGTGAAGGCCGGCACCACAATGATGATGACATCAGCCACAGGGACAGCCTCGCTTGCATCCGCGGTGACATGGAAAGGTCTTACTCTGATCTTTGTGCAAATGGAACTCAGCTTAATGTTATTCCTCTTTTTTTTTTTTGTTTCTTTAACTTCAACAATCACTCTAGAGAAAAGGTAGTAGCCTTATTGCAATATTATTGTTTCAATACTGACAAGACCATTTTGTTCACGAAACACACACAAAAAGCAAAAAAACAAAAAAAAACAAAAACAAAAACAATAAAAAAAAAACATTACTCATAATGATGGGTTGTGTATGTGAATTGTACCCGGAATAAAATTTGCAGATAGCGCGAGGTTCTGGCTCAAGGAACTCTGAACCTACTCTGTCTATGCATGCTTCTCACCTGGTCGTTCCCACCCTCGGGCTTCTTGATACTGATAACAAAGCCATCGTCTGCCATCATCTTCCGCCACCTTGACGCTTCGTCTTGATACAGGGTCAGAACACGTGACTCGAACTGCGCATGCGCAGCGGCTAGTCCTGCCAGTGCGTGCGCCCCGTTTCCGCCTCCACATATACACACCTTCAGTCGTCCATCGGCCATGTCAGCCTGACTGTCGCAGTTCCTGTTAAAACACAAACCACCTTTATAGTAAGGGAGAGGTACCACGGAGATAATTGTATGTTGTCTTGGAAAATAGAGTGGCCCACGCTTCCTAAATACAGTTTTAAAAACTTTGTTCATCATCACATCAGCTTTAGTTGTGCACGTGCGGACCCAGTGAAAAACAGATTTCATTAGTCAAGTGAGAGCGGCGACCTTCAGAGAGAACACCCGATGGGATCCGGGTGGAGGTTAGTCAGGTAGGCCTTTTGATGTGTAGTGGTATCATTTTATCTTCACTTTACACTCTGTTTACTTGTGAGGGGTGTGTGTAGGGTGTGTTGACCTCGCTGACCCCAGCATGCTCGAGACGTCTATAAATTAATGAGCCAGGACGTGAAACGTGCGCAGGCTGTGTGTACATCGTGTTTAATGTCTTGTGTAGCAGCGGGTAGCCTCACCATCGCCTAGGTCTGTCGCTGTGCAATATCACATCCCACACGAGTATCAACAAAAAGTTGTTGTCTTTTTTCTGTTCTGACTGCACGTACACAAACTTTTGGTAACAAAATGACAACAATTGCAATTTTGTCTCTTATTATTCTCTTCCTTCTATCCCTGCTGTAATAGACTACACAGTTTATCATGCATATGTTTTCTATTTTTGAGCCAGGCCATTGTGATTTAAAAAGCAAAGCATTTTCCTTATTCTCGTAACCTCATAATAAAGATTTTATGGTCTGTGTGTTGGGAATGGAAGGATGTGTGTGTGTTTATGCGCATTCGCGGATGCAGCGAAAAGCGTAGATGGGGAGGTGGGAAGTGGAGGAAGGAGGGATAGGAAGACGGAAGCGAGCGTGTAAAGCTGACTTTGAAATAATTAACACGTTTAGTGCAGTTCACTTACAAGCAACAACACGCCCACTTGTTTACTCCTGTCTTACACTTGATGAAGGAGGTCGTCCCTGTAGAGATAATGGTGGAGAGTCTACGCCAAAAGGGACAGCACTCGCTGGAACTGACATCACAAATATAAATAGAATAACAACAACAAAGTTATTTGTAGAACACATATTCCCGTGTGGATACAGCTGAACTAAAAGCCGACAGTCACTGAACCAATACATTATCTGTTACCCGGGGGGAAAGCATCTTACCTTTGACAAGTGCGGAGACCCAGGGTCTAGTCAGGGTGCCAGGCTGCGGGATGAACTTAGGCCAGCATCCGGAGGCCAACGTTTATGGTTCGTTTTTATTCACGAAGGCAAGAGTTGTGTGCGGGCATCGTTGCACAATTGTGTTCATTGTACAGAGCTTGCTGCAACGGCGGTGCACGTCCTCTGGTGGAGGTCACGTGAGGACAAGAGCGCGAGATGAAACGTGACCTGAGCGAGACGTGACAAGGGAGTCATTAAAATATCTGATACACTGAAGTAGAGAACCTCGACGAGTAAAGCAAAGAATAATGCGGCACATCCAGTACACTACTTGTAATAAGTGTAGTTGCCACTGGCCGATGAAAGGTGGTGTTCCCGATGGCGCTCATCCTCAACCTCATCCTCCTTCACATCATCCATCTTGACGGCTTCGCGGAGACTGCACGTGCTTTGGATTCAGTGTCTTTTCTGACTTCCAGTCTGACATTCCTTGGAGGAGGGGAGTAATAGATGGAGAATACAGATACTAGGCAATTTGAATGGGAAATGAAACACAGAGAGGAGGGGAGAGGAGATAATCGGACAATACAGCGACTGGGGCATCAACGAGAAAGGAGAAATAGCCCTGGGGAAAGAAATAGGACATGCAGACACTGAGACAAATAAATAGGACACAAATACCATTGTAGCATGCAGAATCAGCCTTGTAAAACATGTTCTCTCTCTCTCAGTCTAATGCAACTCAGCTTATTTACTATGATAAAAAATAAACATTAATTCATTTCTCATTGTCAATAAAATATAATGTACAATACCCAAAAACATTTCATGTAAAGGTGTTGTGTGGAAATGTTTTATTCTTGTCATTGTCTAGTAACATGATCCACTCCACGCTAATTAAACACAGACTGGCCTCAGCTGTAATTCACTCTCAGTAAAAGGAGATAACAGAGGATCATGTACAATTTTTTGATGGTAGGGGCTGGGAGAGGGCTATATATATATCTTTCTCTCTCATACCATTTAAAGACTTAACTGTAGGTCACTACTTACTTCATTTCAACAGAAGCACCGGTCTGTCTGAACATAGACACTAATTAACAAGTTAATAAAGTGTGTCATTGGTCTGAGTGAACGTGTGAAGAAGTGCCATATATTGTTAAACAATTTGTTTTAAGCGTATGTGTTCATACAAAAGCTTAATTTGTAAACATTTGGGTGCATGAAATTATGTTCATATGTATTGTCTTCTGGTTGTTTATCTCTTTTGTTGGTTAACCTTGCTGATCAGCACGCAAAAGACTTGTAACCTTCTTTGCTGTACATGATTTTGTTAAGAAATGTTAAAGAACAAATGGTGATGTCTACACGCGTGACTGCCCGTGAGCTGATAACAGAAATCAGTGAAAACAGAAGTGAAGCCAGATACAACCAAACCACTGACTAGTCAGAGGACACCCGGCCCAAAATGCCGGGTACTGTCTGCAAGGTTTACACCATAAGACAACCCCTTTCAGAGGTACAACAGCTATTTTCTGTTCATTGAGACAGCTTCAACAACGTGTATTCTAATCATACAGACAACAAACAGCTGACAGAAAACAAAATTGTTATATTTTATTTTTTTCTGAGAAATTATGACAAACCTGCGTCGTTGCAATAGCAACCGCGTTCAGTCACTGGCGGTTATAGGACCAACAGTAAACATCATACAACTGTGACACATGATGACAACAAAGGAGACAAGTGAGACAATGACACAACTCTGAGACGGGTGATGACAGTTTGTACAGCTTTGGTCAGGCTTTTCACTCTTAACAGTCAAATAGTACCTAAAGCTTATCCAGTTAAGGCACAATGGAACCAGACATGGCGTGTAAAGTCTATTATGTAAGTAGCTTCTCCAGGTTACATCAAGGATCCAGTTGTTACTGATGTGAGACCAGAAACGATTGAAAAGAGAGAAAATCTCGAAATGGGGTAAAAATCGTAAAAGGAGAATATCTGTACACGAAGCGGGTGCGAACACAATTTTTTTTTGTAAATAAAATAAGTCACACCTCTAAGAAATAATTGAGAATATTAACCACAAGTATATGGTAATAATTATCAGACAAAAGCAAACGCTGACAATCTATTCATTAAAAAGCAGCAAGGAGGCTCGACATTTAAGAACTGACCGCGGTGGGTTTTATTTTTTAATGACCGGGTTTACCTCGCTTAGAAGGTTCTATTCTGAATTAAATAAATTGTACATTAGCTAGGCACTGCCCTCAGAAAATCGAAATTCTCCTTCGGTTTACAAAACTTGTTATCCTGGGATGTTGCAAAAGTATTCTAGTTGTTATGGCAACGCCTCAGTAATTAACATGCGCACTAAGAGCTCATAATTGTTATAGTTCAGGTCAATCCACTTGTGCTTTTAAAACTGAACTAGCAAGTAATGAACGCAGTAATCTAATAAGAAGGCCACACTGAAGTAAATAAATGAAACTTTTTTTTCTTGATCAAATTGCAGATTAGAACACTACATTTTTTCCTTTTGACTTGGATTAGCAAAAAAATAAAAAATAAAATAAAATAAACATAAAAAACAAAACAAACAAAAATGTTGAAATATGAAATATGTTGAAAAGTCCACCAAATAAACAAGTGTAAAATCTGTTATAGTCCTCTGTTCTGCTTCAAGAATTAAAACAAAATGTTAAGAGTATAACATTTAAGACCACCTCCCACCATTCTGACTCTCATCTTCCTGTATGCAGCAAGTTTTGTTACCTCCATAAGTTTACTAAGGGGTAGATTAGCATTTTACCAGTCAGTAATAAATAATGGGGACCACAACACATTATGCACAGCGTTCCATGGATGGAAATTTTAAGGGAAAATATTAGTCCTCCAATGTAATAGGAATCAAAACTATACATATACACATGAGATACTTTGATGTTGTCTGAAAAAATAAGAATAAAAATATATCCAGGTCATTTTTATGATTACCCTGTCTCATTCCTGTTCGCTGCACGCGTTGCCAGGATACTTCTTTCACTTTCGAGTCTGTGAAATGTTTAAAAACAATTTTAAGTGCGGAGGTCGCCCATGAAATCCTCATAAAAACAGCAACTGGATTTCAAGTCGCTATTTCAAGCATCACTCCTGTCAGCTCAGTTTTATAGGAAAGTTTACAGTTTAGTTTTCCTCTCAAGTTCTTGGAATAATGTTTGCTTTATCTACACAACAACCATTGCACCTGTCCATCTCTGTTTGTGCTTCCTTCGTTCCGCCACACTTCTATCACTTGTTTTTCAAAATCTATTTTAATTATATTTCACCAGCATGTTGGTTTTACTACAGTACGATTCTGCACCACTAGCCTGCGGGTGATTGGCTTTTCACAAAAGAATTTCCAGTGCCAGCGAAAACTACTGTCACGTGATTTTCTCGGATTCCATGTCGGCAGTCTCCGCCCCAGAGTCCTCCAGTTCCGACGAGTTCAGATCCTCAACGGACTGGTCGTGCAGCGGCACCGGCTTTCGAAACTCCGACCTGGTCTTGATCTTCTCCAGAGGGATGATCTCCGTTGTCGTCTGCTGTTGTGTCTCCACCGTGACCTCTGACCTACGGCTTGTGGAAGCCGTCAGCACGCGGCGCCGCTCTGCATCCGGGGTGCTGGTGGCCCCAGGCAGCCCCGCGCCCGGCGCTGAAGATGGAGAAGTCGGTGGCCGGCATGGCAGCGGCGGCGGCGGCGGTGCCGCTACCAGCAGGAAGGCCGCGGGCGGGTATCCGTAGGCCGAGGGCTGCCAGAACGGGTAGGTCACCTGCGGGTGCGAGAGGTACATTCCAGGGTACAGGAGCTGCAGGTTGGAGTAGTCGTACCCGGGGTACACCCCCATGTACGGCACGTGGCTGAACTGGTGGTGGTGATGGTGCGCCTGCCGCGGCACGGCGAACTGTGAGAAGGACGACGCACGGCTGCTGCTGCTGCGTTTGACGGGCTCCAGGCGCGGGATCTTCCTGCGGCTGCTGCGGTGTGCTGCAGCACCTGCCGCCACGTCAGAGATGCTGCCGGCAGCCAGAGCCCACGCCGGCACGTGCTCCATACCTGCGAAAAAAAAAGGTCGAATTTCAAGAACTGTTTCGCTCAAGCGTTCATTAAGTTCTTTTCAGCCGTACAGGTGCATAAACGAGTGTACCACCCGGGATATAGGCAGATTTGAAGCAACTCTTACCTGGAAGTGACGACATCGATCCGGTAATCCCATAATTCTGTTGGTTCAGGTGCATCTTGATGCCCTGAGCAGACGCTTTGCTGAGGACGGAGGTGTCGGACCCTCGACGAAGTCCTTGGGCAGAGGGCGTGCCAGGCCGAGCCCAGTGCCGGACAGTACGGGCCCCATGATGGGTTGGATGGCATTCCTCTTCTTCCTCCTCTTCCTTCTCCGCCGACGTCGTTTGGTCCAACCGACCACCGAGCCGCCGCCGTTGTTGGAGGAGTTCTCTCTTTCGATGAAGACGAACTGGCCATCGCCGCCATGGTCGAACTGCATGGAGTTCTCGGACAATCGTCGAGACATCACAGAGGCAATGTCTGGAAAAGAGAAACGAAGGTAAAAAGTCTGGCATAGAAGTAAATGGAAATGAGCGCCGTCATCGCTGTTAATCATCATCAACAACCAGGGTGAGGTTTAACAAGGGATCAGTTTCACAGCAGAAACATTCTCGTAATTTTTTCTTTCTTCTCTGATTTTTCAGAACCATCACTCCCTGGACCATTACAAATTTCCTAAAGCAAAATACTGCTACACGATGGCAAGTAATCCAGCCTCGTGTCTGAATGCATTTCTTTGGCAAGTTTGATATGAAAATATGTCACGTGATGTAACATACTACTTGCCATGTTAGCGTGTTATTGTGTTGTAACATCTTTATGCTTTGAGGGATCATGAACACCACAGACTAAAGGTCTTCCTTTCGCTAAATAAATTTTGAGCAAACTGCTGAAATTTCTTTTTCTTCAGAGTCCACAGGGCACATGAACGTCAATAATTAGCTAAAAATCCCTTAATTAGTTAAAGAGAGTCTAGCTTTAAAGCACTCCCTTAAGTTCTTTAACTTCTGTAACCCAGAATTTGCTTAAAAACTTTGTTAATTATCTCATGAAAGCGTCCTACCGGAATCTGAATAGCGCCTGAAGGTTCCCGCTGTCGGGTGCATTAACCCTCCACGACGGCGAACCAGGCGTGGGATGTTGTGGGCAAAGTTGGACATGTTGGACATGTTGGAGGTGACGCTGTGGAGATCGAACTTCATACCTGAAAACACCCCCGTCACCATCATCCTGACATCAAACAGCTGATTTAGGAAGGGGGAGGTAACAAACTCTTCTATAAAATCTGTTGCAAGTGTACTTTAATGCAACATCCTCGAGAGGAGAACTAGGTTTACTATTATTGCCCCTGTCTTGAAACAAGTACCAAGCGACTCGTTGGATCTTGGTGGCAAGGATAAGGGTAGGGGATTGAGTGGGGGGAAACTCAAAAGACTCAATCGGTTCAGTTAATTAATTATCCTCTGCGCCGTGGTCACCGCCGTCAAGTGTCCCAGAAATCTGTGGTCAGTCCCGCAGCGTCCTGCCTGTCTAAACAGTCTTTATAGTAGGACTATATCTTGAGTGTCCCAGGCAACCTGCTGCCGGCCACCCAAGAATACCCTGATTGAACTCACCCAGGGGGTCATCGTGGGTGCTGTGGAAGCTCATGGACAGCCGCCCGTCGCTGAGGTCACGTCGCCTCCGAAATGCTTGGGCGATCATGCGATGCCGTCGCAGCTGTACCGGCTTGTTTGATGGCTTGCGAAACACCCTGTACACACACACATACACACCTTTAGTCAGTCAGGCTATGCCCATTATACATTGCCTTCACACCCATTTCTATATGTACGTTTGGCTGAATACTGGCACACGATGGTGGACTGACGGGAGTTGGTTGAGGAGAGACGTGGGTTGGCAGCACATCCGGGACTTAAAGAAAGTACGCCTATCTTTTGCCTTTTTGTTGTATAATGTTGCTTTTATGCAAATTATACTAATTAAGACATATTTTTGAACATGTTATACTTTAATATTTGAGTATTTTATATTTTCCTACTTGTAACAGACAGACTTGTGTCTCTACTTTTTTTTTAATTAACAGCAGTTGATGACTTAGTCTCATTTAATTTGTATTTTGCACCAAAAGTAGTATTTTTACTGACACTCGATTGGGCACAACAAATATCTTAGTAGGCCTCCGAACAAACACACACTCTCTCTCTCTCACACACACTGTCTCTCTCTCACACACACTCTTTACCACACACACACACAAGGAAATTCTCAATATTGACTGCGCTCTCTCGTGGCTAAAGGTCAAAGCTACTTACTTCCGGAGAAAGCGCTCCCATGCGGACAGCGATGCTTTTGTCCAAGACCAGGAGCTCATGACTATCCCGGATCCAAAGAATGCAAAGATGTTGATCTCCATGGCAACCAGACTGGGGCGATTCTCTAACGAACAGGATTTTGGGGCGTTGGGTTCCCAGTGGCGCTGGATATCGTTATGTTTGTCTGGCAGCTGGACAAGAAATGACGAAGACAATCATTAGAATAATTTTACTAGTAATTCTTCCCATTAGCCACTCTGCAATTTCTTGTAAAACTTTCAGGAATAAAACCGTTTCTGCAGCAGAATTCGTAATGTAGGGGACTGTACTCGTTATTGTAACTCGCAGTCGTTGCTATTTGTTATTATTTTAACATGCCTTTACATTCAAATAAATTTAAAAACCACCAAAATGTTTTTGTGTCTGATGTTGAATGTCCACTACTACACCCAAATGTACCAAAGTATATCTTGACTGCGAATACTTAAACACGTCCATCTAACCGCCAGACTTAATAGCAGTGAATAAAGGTAATGGTATGTTGCATGAAAAATCTGTATATCTTGTTGTGAAGTTTATTGCAAGGATGTAAAAATAGTTGGCCTTTTTCTGCTCTGACTGTGCTATCTTTTATCGTTAGCATGAACTGTTACTCACGTGATATAATCCTTAAAACTGCTTTGCCAGATGTATTCACAGACGAAGATGTAGATGTGGACGGAAAAAGTGAAGATTCCAAAAATAAGAGAAAGAGCGGAAAATATACCTGGAAAAAAAAACCAAAACAAAACAAACATGTTATAAATGAATCTAAATTTGCAAATTAATCAGCAAGTACCATCGTTGTGCATGAAGCTGTATACATCAGGGGACTGAACCCTGACGCTCCTATTCACTTACCCAGTCTAAAGATTGTCTCCCGTATTTTAGCGGTAGCCTTTTCACCGACAAAAGCTGGCGTGTCTTGTTTGATTTTGATGAGCGTGGATAAACCTGTTTAAATACAAAGAAGATATGAAGTTTTTATTAAAGGTTACAAGCGTAGGTATCCGTAGATAAGTGGGTGAGTAGATGTGTATGAATCACAGACAAAGAACAGTTTTACAGCTACATGCCAGCAGGGACATTCTTTATCTCGTCTCCAGCCAAGAATAACAAGGGTTGAAGGGAAAGGGGTGGAGGTGGAAGAAACAGACGACTTACCTTTGATGAGGTAGAACAGCCCACCTACTAGGACACAGCCGACAGGCACGAGCACAAACCCTGCACGTGCGGTGTGATTGCGGAAGCCGACAAAGCAGATGCCACTCAGAGAGTCCCCATCAATCTGCAAGTGCGACAGGACAGCTTCAAACGACAGATGGACAAACAAAGGAAAAATGCTGTACTTAAATACAGACACTATGCTTTGCAACACGAACCAAAAAAAAAAGTTATTATTTGTATGTCTCTAACACCAAAGAAAAAAAGGCAGTTAGTAATTTGTGCCAGGCAAAGCCAAATTAAAAGTCAAATTGAATTACAAATGAAATTTTGTTTAAAGCTGCTAGCAGTTGTTCATTTTATGTATATGATGTTGATTATTTAGTTATTCATTTGGAAGGAGAAAAGACAGATTGATCAATCATTTTAAATCCCGACTTTACTAAATGCCACAGTGAACTTTTGGGCTTGGAACACATTAGGAAGTGTTGCCCAGTAGGAAGTCAACCTCTTGGACGTTCTAAGATCTCAACCTCTTTCCAAATCGCAGGTGAGCAAGTGCGATGCTCAAGACTTGTTCTTCCCAAAGCATTTCGCTGATTTTGTGGAATTAGTGCAAGTTATGTATGAAAAATGTAATCACATCATTGTAAAATTAATTCCCTCTCGGGTTAGACTTTAACAATGCTGTAAATGAGGAAAGCAGTTACCTCGGAGATGGCCAGGCACACGATAGTCAGCACCAGAGGCAGAGACCAGCTGACCAGGTGGAAGTAGGCCGTCTTGGAGGCCAGGTCATCGCGGGGCGTGCCCAGCGCCCGGAAGGTCAGGTGCCATGCGTAGCAGAGCATGACGAACCACAGCAGCCCCGCCATCATGAAGTAGTAGATGACCACAAACACCGTGGCGCAGGCGGCTGTCTCTCCCGACCTGCATCAGAGGAAAGAAATAAGGAAGACGGTTAAAGGGAGATGTCAGACTGGACGACAGTCAACAAGATCAGAAGTTAGGTCGATGTCAGAAAGCGACTGTCTGGGGGAATATCACTAGAATGACAGAAAGAAAAAAAAGTGCTAGAAGACGCAGAAAGAAAGAGGGGAAGACAAAAGACAAGACAGAGGGACTGGAAGACAATCAAAAGGAAAAGAGAGAGAGTTAGAAGGGGAAGGAAGACGGTCCACAAAGAGCGTGTCAAAAAAAAACAAACAAACATTTATTCAACATTCCAAAGGCAAAGACACAGAAATGTGGAGGAAGTGTTACAGAGGTAAGGCAACTGAAGCGATTGGGTTGTGAGTTCCTGGGCCAGCATGGCAACATGCAGACCTCACACGATGAAGCGCACTTCGATAACCTGAGCGCAGATTGAGGCAGCCGCCTGACCTTTCCCCATGTCACGTGACGCCCACCCGCGCTGAAGCTCGTCTAAAGGGGAGAAGAAAAGCTGTGCCAGACCACACGGCTACGTCGTCAAGGCAACGATAAGTGGCAGGGCATTGACTGTGTCCTTGACAATGCTTCCTTTTCATTTTAAATTTACATTTAAAAACAACCCCTTGGATTATTTGCATAATTAAAAGTAATCGTAAACAGACAGAAAGAAGAAGAAAGCAGCAAAAGTCATGTCAGTGCGGTGCAAGCAAGTTTCACAAACAAAACGATGAATACCCTAGTTGCGGTTCCTTCGTTCTTGAGTGCCATCACGCCGACACACGATGTCCTCACGAGCCGTGCCGGTGAACTGCGCCATCCACCCGACACTACCCAGCAAGAAGCAGATGTTAATAAAGAACAGGATGAGGGCTGGGTAGCGGTTGGCGTTTTGCCAGTCTATCATGAAGGTCAGCTGTGGAAAGGAGGAAACAGAAAGATTACTCCTAGCAGCGGACACGAGGATATGAACATACTTCATCCTTCTTTTCTTCTTTGTGCATTAGTAGCTATGGGCTAGTCCTGTTCACATAGTAATGTGAAGGAGTGTTCACGACAGTGTAATATTTTTCAAAAACATTTACTCTTGAATAACATGTAACTGATTTGGATGAGTATAATTAATGTTATTCCTTTCCATGACAGTATAATCTCAGTGCATGATAGTTTAACAAACCCAAACAATTTAAGCATAAAATTTCATATTCAAACAGAAAACTATTTATTCTCAAAATGTAAATAATTGAACTTTTTAAAAGTCGTTTATTGTTTTTAAATAACGTTTATGTATTAAGATGGTGTTTAGGTGGTTAAAGAGACTAATGTAGACTAAGTAGATGTCTGTCAAAGAAAGTGCTCATTTCCATTTGCTCACTGGGTGGTCTCGTCATAGATGTAAATTGGTTTCATGCATGTGATAGCTTAGGTCAAGGGTGAGCTTCACCAAGGTCTATTCTCACTCAGACATACGCATGGCGGTCAGAAACTAAAGGTGAAGCCAGTAAACCACTCACCACTGTGAACAGTGTGGACACGACGCACAGCGACCCCAGGACGGCCACCAACACGTGCACTTGTTCATGTTCCGACTCAGTGAACAGAGGGTTCTGGCACTGCACCCCACACCCATCCAGCCCCTCCCACCAGCTGGCAGAGTTGTCGGTCCGTACGAGGGGGCGCTTGCATTCTGCAGTCGTGTTGAACTTGACCTGGTCGTAGGTCAACGGCTGCAACAGGAGATGGGGAGAGTTTAGTGAGCAGTGATCAGCGTTTGGGGAGACAACATTGCAAATACATTCAGGAAATAATATTAGGAGAGAAAAGATGAGGCAGAAAACAAGATAAGATGACATCCAAGCGAAGATAGATGTCATTCTGCAAATCCCTTAAAATGACAGTCAATAGAAAGATGCGGAATCACAAAGTTAGTATCCATCATCAATCCCATGATGCCATTTCTTTTATTACACAGGGAGCAGGATTGTAAGAACTTGGCTCCAATGCAGTCGTCTCTGTAAGCAGTCAACTATGTCCTCTTTCGCAAGGCACCAGTAAAACAGAAAAAAAAAAAAACCTTTCAAACACCCGAATAAAATGAAGAGTCATGAAATTCCACCCGCCAAATGAAACTACCCGTTCAATAAAGTCGAACAAAGAACATTCAGAGGTGCGAGTTTTCTTTAGGATCGAATCCTGTTGGAGACAAAGTGCCTAGGAATCAATTCCGCACGAAAGCTGCCGGGAGAGATGACAATGAAACTTTGTGACTTTCGAACTATATTTCCATACTGCGGTAGGTATTCCTGTGAGACTGTTAAACTTTGCTGGGAGACGATTTTTTTTAAAGTTTCAAATACAGACTATTTTGATTTTCGTTTCACAACTCATAAACAGAAAGCGGCAATTAAACAGAGAAATTAATAAAAAGGAATAAAATCCTACTAGATGAAAGCTATATAATGATAAGTCGCACAGAAAGACACAGGTTTAAAACGACAGTGGCGACCATATTTGAAAAGTTTACAAAAATATAGCGATTGTGGGAAGCAACAGTTCCAGGGTGTAGTTAAAAAAAACAGTCAACAAGTAATCCAAAATTCTACTATAGAGCAACTGAACATAAATGTAGTTTAAAGACAGCTCAGCAAGAAGGTTCGACCCCAAACCAGTGGTTTCTTGTTACCTTTGCAGACAACTTTGCCAAACATAGTCAAACATTCGAAGACTATTTGTACAATTTGAAAACAGCAGGATATAATACCCTGCCGACTGGTTGAAACTGAGTTTGGTGACGATGTTTTCCTCCCGGGTAGCACAGTTTGCTGTTAAACCTTTACACCTTGTTACACCCGTTACACCTCATTACATCCGGTGGGTGGCCCTCTCTTTGTTTATTCGAGAGAGAGCTATTATGTTGTTATAAGATCTTGTCAAAGAAACGGAAACTCGAGCAAAGAAACGGGTACTGGGATAAAGAAACGGGTACTAAAGAGGTAGAATGGAAAGACATGAACAAAGACGCCTTTCGTGTTCGTGTGAGCAGAGAGGGGAGGGTCTGGTATGTAGGTCGGTAGGTAATGTGAGTACAAGAATTAGACATGCAATCACAGTTTACCTTTAAACATACAAACGAACAAATAAACTGAAGGAAAAAAAAAAACAGAAAAAGTTTCTCATACGGCATGTCTCCACGAATGTTGCCACCTTCACGTAAGAATATATAATATAGTCAAAGAAAAGCACCTACACTACAATTTCTCTTGAAATAAGGCTGCGAACATCGCAAGAAGAAAGGCCACGCCTCGTTGAACTGCTCCACAACGCTGCATGGGTCCCGCACCTTCTCGCACACCTCTTGACTCGGGTACTCCACCCGACCGGTGCTGTTGTCACATCTGATCCACATTCAAAACAGTACAGCACGTAATATATCGTTGTAAATTCTTTGAACTTTATACACAAATCGCAATAAAATAACAGATATGGGTACAGTAGTGGTTGCAGTAATGGTATACAGGTTGCACGTCTCCTCACAATTGATAGAGATGATGAATTATAAAATAAAATTTTTGTGCTTTATGCCATATGAGGATGGAACTATTTAGCATGAAATACACAGACTGCTATAAACTAACTTCATTTTTCTAAAGAGGCACCTTAAGAGAGAGTGGATTTATGCAAATATGAGGCATAATTGATGGAATCCATCTGATTATTTTCCTTACTTTGGGAGGTACATGGAGCACAGGAAAGGCTTGCACCACCGCCCAGCACTGCGGGATGTTCCTCAGCCCCTCCCACAACGCCAGGTGAGTCTTGATGTCCACCAACGTGCTGGAGTCGTTGGTCCACAACAGGGCGGTGTGGGTGAAGGGCAGGGTGGTGCCGAAGCACCTGGGCGGACTGGTTACCGTCGCAGACATCAGGACACACGACACGTTGTCAAGAGTACAAGAATAAGAAGTCTGCGCATGTGCGACCATAGGGTTGGTGTTGAGGCAGAGGGGCACCAACAACGTGAAGGCCAACGCCAACAGGGCGCTCCTGGCCGTTGGTGGCTGATGAATCATCGCAGAGATGAGCAGGTGCATCGTTGTCCTTCAAGGAACCTTTCTGCTTTCTTCAGGTGCTCATACTCTAAGCCATTGTAAAGGATCTTCAAAGATGAACTGAAGACGATCAGCCGACATGCGGACACACAATTGTTGGCGATGAACAACACACAGAATCCAGAGATTTTGCGACGATCCTCCTATGTAAATAATGTTATTCTGGACTGGTGTAGAATGCAGTCATGACAGATGGGACTGCAAGACAGTGCTGGTCATCACCGAGGTCAAGAAATAAATCCATGTCTTGTCTTTGATTGTTCGAGATGGGCTGTTCCACAATAAAACTAGAAGGTTCATTTCATAAACGGGATTATGGGGTTGTGGTCGGAAGATGAGGGGCTGGGGATAGACACACCAAGGTAAACTTGTGAACTCTGGAATAAATCATGTGGGTGGATTTCTCAACTGTACCATCAGCCCATGATGTGACTGGGGTTGAAAGGTCTCGTTGCCACAGATGAACTCCAAAATCACTTAGCTACGTCACACATAGTCGATTACTGATTGGTTGACTCCACATGCTTTGCTCTTGTCGTTACAAAGCTGACTGTGTAACTGCACTGATGATAAATCATGGTCGGAAGAACACTTCAAGATCTTATTCCTTTGCACCTACATCATAAAAAAATAAGAAACAAAATTACTAGAGATAAAATGAATAAGGATTGAAATAGTATTGTTAAAGTAAATCAACATAATGAAAATAAACTTAATTCGTCGAGGCTGTTACACATCAGGAAAGGATAAATGCAAATAAATTTAGAGAGGGTTGGAAATGGTAAGACCAGGACTGAGCCAATATGACCGGACTAAAGACTAAATTTACTAAATATATTGAGAATGTATAAATACATAAATTCATAAGCTGATTTCATGCGGAGAATATGACTACCTGATACTAATTTCCCATCACTTAGTCACTGGTAAACTGTATGAGTCCCATTTAAACACTTTTTCAGAAAACGAATACTCATCACTGAACAAAACATTAATACAACATACTACATTGGGTACTTTATAAGTTACAATATATATAAAATATTCTCAATTCAATTAAACTAAAGTAGGAACATGCTTAAATTACAACTGTCTACTTTTGCTTTTTATAAACACAGGTCATGAACATTGTGTTTGAATTTTCCTTGTACACCTGTATCGTGGATCACATCTATGAATTAAACACTCAGCAAGACCCCTTCCCATATAAAAACGAGGAATTAATGAATAAAAAGTCTCGAACGCGACAATTTCACCTTTGAGTGAAATTTCCCAAAGGTCAACTATATAGGTATATGTAGCTTCAGTCGGTAGCAGGATGAATCAGTACAGTCGTTGGCCCTCCTTCACATCACAATGGATAAAAAACTCTGCACACCAAGACGACTTGCAGGTGACTGAGCTGGCTGCAAGAGAAACCTGAGTACAGTGTGTCGCTGGCTTTTCTTCAGACCGCCAAAGGAAGGAAACGTTAGGGGCGAAGGTGGTGGAGGGTGGGGAAGGGGAGTGAAATGTGCCTGCCTAATGTCAACCCCTGATTCAAAACACAGGTGTGTATGCATCTCATCCCAGGGATTCCCACCACCCGGGTGGGCGAGATGACAGTGGAGGACCTAGTGGCAGTGTTTGGGGGGAGCAAGGAAAGGTGGGGGAGAGGTAGAGGAGGAAGCCTTGGCAATGAAATGAAGGCGACCTAGACACAAAGAAAGCCCGTGGAGCGTGCTATAAATAGCTCCTCCTCCACCCATCCAATCTCTGCCGCCTGAGGGAGTGAAAGAACGCGACCTGCGTTACTTGAAGCCAAAGGGATGCCGGGAATGAAAAGTGTGTACCCGAGAGGAATGTACTGTGCTCACGTTAGAGGCAGGTACTAGTACGCTACGCACGCAGTGACCCCACAAGACGATGATGTATGATGCCAGTGCTGATCATACACACAAACTTTTAATTTAAACGCACGCATTACCGCAATAATGAAAGTTTACCCTAAATTATATGAAGATTGCACTTTATAAAAAAACAATTAATGCAAGTATTGTTTACAAAATGTAAAATATCCTTGTCTCTTCACTAAAATGCTCTGCCTATCGGCTAAATGAAACTCATTGTGTGTTTGTGGTGTTGTTTGTGTGCACATCTAAGTACGAGTCGTTCTCGTGGCTAGGCTAGACGCAGCATGTATCAGAAATGCGAGGTGAAAGGTCAAGGATAAAGTTTGGGATTGGCAGTGGAGCCAACAGCTGAAACCTGCTGCACTGCAACTTTAACTGCTCACCTTTTTTTTTTTTCCAGTCTTGTTGATGGTTAATGTCGCTCGAATGTTTCCGGATCAGAGGAACATCAACATCAATGCACTCGACAAACTTCTATTCACTCGGTCGCTGTCTATTCAAGTAGTAATGAAGGATCGTAAGTAATCCAGTGTAAACGTCGGGCATCCTCCTGGCACACACATACACATTTCTTGTCTGAACGTGTTTCAGGTGGCAGATAAAATGACCAGAGAAGCAGATAAGGTTCATCTCAGATCCAAACCAGTATTAGTCTTCTCTCATACCCTCATACGTTGATATAGCCCTAGTTGCTGGCACGGCATTAAACACAAATAAACAAACTCTCATACCCACGTGACTCACTTGAGCTTCAGATAAAAAAAAAAAACATCTCCCAACCGCCTTCCTACCCCAGGTAATCAGTACACGCGACACTTCGCCGATTGAGCGAACAATGGAAACGAATGTTAAAAGAGTTAGCTCCCCTTGCTGTACCCAGTGATGACAGCCACACTACCCCTCTTACTTGTCTCCCCTCCCCCTACACACGCACGTACACACACAGGGGTCTGAACACGCCGGCTGCACCACCTGATTCTCATTTACATTCACACGAAGTCGTAAAGAAAGTTTAAAATCTCTGCTTGCTTACTCTTGGCATGGATGCTACCTTCATCCAGAGTGTGCTCCAGCCGTGTCGCTGGCGATCAACACACTGGCTTCATCCACAGTCTCGAAGGAGCGTGTGAAGCAGCATCCTGTTGGAAACAGTCGTCCGACCAGCTGTAGCTTCGTTGGCTTACTCGTCGGTAGAGGTGGTCGCTGGAGAGAGAGGTACAGAGTGAGAGACCACGCTACACACGAGGCGTGTGTGTGCACACATCGAGGGTCGCCTTGCGATTCACGCCAGCCTCGGATTTGAATGTGTGGATGTCTCACACCGCCCAATCCCAGTGCACGCCCCATCCACCTCCCTCCCTGGCCTGGCGAGAAAGGGAGATCCGTTTCTTCCCCCTTCCTGCCTCCCTGAAGGATCAGCATTCCGGTATCGGCCACTCTCCGCCGCAGCACGTCGTTCGCTGGCAGGTCATGGGTCACGCTAAGCAAGGGTCGCGAGTTATAGCTCAGTCGCTTGCTCTCGTCTATGCGTTTCTAGAGAAATATTACTAGTTTGTATTAAATTTTGATGTTCGGTAAATTATTGTCTAGATAAAAGTAAAAGTAAAATCCCGACAGTTGTTCGATTATTCATTAAATATATAGTTTCTTACATATAGCTTTTTCTTTGTGTTCAAGGTTCAATATTTTTCCTCGTAAAAGATTTTGTTTCGCTTCGATCTTTCATTATATGGATATAGTCTTTTGTGTTACGTTATATTATTCTGTTATATAAAAAGCGATGTTTACTTCCCCAAAACATTCCCTCCTTCTCCATACACACTCCCAGTCAGACTAAGGGAGGCAAACCTAAACAGACGAATATCCAACACGAGTTACTTCCCATGGATTCTTCTGCGAGCGTGCAGAACGAGACAAATTTGCTCCTGAAGATCACAAATATAATTATGCTTACCATTTTGAACATCTAATTTTTTTTTTTTTTGCAGTTCTTGTTTATGAGTTTTATTAATTTTTTAATTTGTTATTATTTTATTAATTTTATTTAATTCGTCACAGACATTGAGCAAGAGCCTATCGCCATTTGTTGTAGTGGAAGCAAGGTGTAATTAATCACCAGTAACCTCGCCTCTGGCCTCGCCAAATGGCTTCACAGTGGGTCGAACTAAGACAAACTTGGCTTCTTGTCAAACAAACCTCTTGTCCCTACCATGCAACTTTGTCGACACTTTTTATTCATTGATTGCAAGTGTGTGCAAGGTATTTTGACTGGTAAATTGCAAACATTAAACAGTTCATTATTTATATAAAGTCTGTTTCTGTAGCTCAGAATTTCCGTACTCTACTGACTGTTCACAATTTACAGAGAAATTTTAATTATGTTCCACATTCAGTATTCTCAGTGATAAATCGATGCTTTATTACTGTTATAATTATACACTTTTATCTCGATAACATGATGATGAAGTATAATCAGGGATCATAGTGATTGATAGTTCTGTTGACTTTCATCTCGCTATGATCATAATCATACACTAATTTTCAGAGATCTTACGAGAAGGAAAAGTCTGGTATCGATCTCTGTGCGGTTTTCTGTGGGTGCAGCGCTCTGTCTGACGGAAGTGGAGGACTGGGTACAAAGACCAGCACACCGTGAAGCAGGGATCGCCAACTTTGTTAGTCTTGGTGCACGGGTAATTTCCGCCATCCGGTCGAGACGTCTGCAGCTTTGTCCTTGTTTACCGGAGCCAGCAGGCCAGGGCAGTCGATTCTGCTTTAGGAACTCACTTATGACCTGTTGCCTGTGCATTCGCGAGTGTGTTCTGTGTGTGTGTGTGTGTGTCAGTGTGTGTGTAAAACGAGAGAGAGAGGTCGAGAGAAAACTGGAACTCAAGCTGAAGGCCTGAGCCTCTTTCAAGAAACGGCCGGAGAGAGAATGTCAGAGTCAGAGACAATTTTTTTCAGGCAAGCATTAATACAGACTAAAAAGACGGGGAGGAAGGAAGCATCTGGAAAATCAAAGTTCAAAGTCTAGGGACATCTGGACCAATCGCTTTAGCTTCAAGGTCCGGATGCAAGTTACATGCTAACGCCTGCAGCAGTCAGCTAAACTGCGTCTACTATATTCGTAACTTAGCTGACTGCTAGACGTTAGAATCCTGCTAGAGAGCTTGACCTTTGACCCCAGGTTGATCCGTTTTCTCCCATCATCATCATCAATCATTATCATCAATCATGCCGACATTCTGAACACAATGCGGTTATTCCAGAGATACGGTTTCTCCATGTGTGAGGAACAACTATCCTCTGTTCTCTAGAAACACATCGCCATGCCAGAAAGATCACGTGACATCCATATAGTCATAGCTTTTTAATTAGCTGTAGCTTTGACTAAAACGAAGTATGTCCATGATATCCACAATAACCGTACCCTTATCTCTGTGTTTTCAACCTCTTCCTGAGTATGGGCATGTCTGTAGGTCAATACATCTCAAAAGCCTAAAGTGATGGGGGGTCTGTGAACATAGAATGTTATAATGAGCTCTGTTTATTCATTACCAAAAAATCCCTGTTAGCAGACTTTGAAGGTGTTGCACGATATGTGACCACCACACGCGATTTTTGTGCAGTCTAAACAACCGGTCTTCAACTTCATGGTGATTTGCTTCGGTGTGTGCCTGCGGGCTTGCTCTCACACTCGCAAGTAAACAGTCCCCTGGGAAGCATGCTGCACGTGGAGTGGTGTGAAGAATGTATAAACAAGGATCGGAACGTGCGGAACACGGGAAAGAAACAGAGCAGAAACTGATGGGCTCCCTGCCAGACGTCTGGATCACACCGCAAGAAAATTGCTCTGAAACCACGTGCACCGAACTCTCAAAAAGGAAATCCCTAACCACAAGCAACAAAAGAAGAAGAAGATCAACAGCATGGGTCTTCAGGGAGGGCCAGCTGGAAGCCCTGGCTCAGGACCGGCGGATCGTTGTTGAATGGCCTTTAACCTATACTCAATGAGGTTTTTCATTGTTTTGAAGTCTACGCAACATGTAACTAAAGTATACTGTACTCTTGTGAAGTCCGTTGGATGTTGTCCATTGATTATTCTGTGGCCTGGTGTTTACCACAGATTTACATAGTCTGGATTGCTGTCACGTGACACGCCTCGCTGCACGCTATCCTAGAAGATCCAGTTACTTACAGTAAACTTTTTGCTTACGAATAAGCTTGCACTTATCGCTCGCATTTGATCGATGGCGAGCAGATCGAACATTGCACGTGCGTGGATGAGCTTGCATGGTGCCTGCTCACAAACAATCGCGATGACTTTGGATTAGTTCCCGACAACCGCAGTCCAGAGAATATATTCTCCGTGGCTGTACTTGAGCAAAATCGCTCTTGTATTATTTGACACTATAGAAAGCAGTTTTTTTATAATTTTATTTTATTTTTATTTTATTTATTTATTTATTTTTTATTTATTTATTTTTTTTTAAAGTAAGCTGACGATAACTCCCTTCTAGATAAATATTTCAGCGAGGAGATTACAGACCTACCCGACCGGTGACACAAATCGCTCTCAAAAGACTCCTTTCATATCACTTATTAATACGCCGAACATGAAATCAAAGGAGAAACGCAAAAACTCGAGAAATTAAATAAAAACGATTTCCTCAAGTGTTTAAATCTTCATTTGGACCCGAAGCCAGGTGTCCCATGGTGGCACCATGGTTGACGACAGCATGGCTGATACAAGTTGCCCAGAAAATATTGAATGTTTAAAAGGCTGAGCGCAAATTTGAAAACGATTGTGTCGTTGCTGAATGCACAGAAAAATTCACAGTTACGGAATAAATATTTATAGGTTCCCAAAGGATTCATCGTTGACAAGCAAATGGATCAACATCGTATGTGCGTCTAAATAATAATAAACTAAACCGTTGTGTTCAGGCGCTGGAATAGCCGGGTAGGTCTTTAAATTAAAGTTACCAACTGCTGCCACTGTCCCGTTATTACCAAACAATATATCTATATAGGAGCTTCAGTGATAGAGAATCGTTCAAAAAGCCTTTCCTTCATCCGACATATCTTTCCTTCCATCTTTTGTCTGCAGCTCCGTTGAGCGATCTATCAAACCACAAATTATTTAGCATTTTATTGATACTTGAGGATATGCTTCAAGCCACTTCAAGTCCCAGTCGATATCTCATCACAGTTAATTTAAAGTCGCGATCGATGCGGTATTGAAAGTGAGACACAGCTCTGAACATAAAGTGAACAAGTAAACAATTTCACAAGAGTTCCATTCAGCGATGTTAATTGAGTTGTGGAGCCGGTCAGTTCTGAGTGTTTTCTTTCCCATCATCGTTTTTTTCCGTATTGTAATAAACCATTCATCTATCTGATTCGATCGAAATTTTGAATTTTCTTCTCTTTTTAATATTGTTTTTATCATGGGCTAACCCAAACATGTCCTAGGGAAGTTGTTAACTTCAGATAGTGGTCACAGTAAGGGGGAGTGGGAGGACCTGACTCCGATGGAAGGGGATCGGAAGGTCGAGCATACTTGGATAGTAGATTATTCTTTCTTGTTCGTTCAATGTATCTCTCATCCACCTCGCCAGATTGGAGCTCCTATTATACAACTCTACCCAAAACTGCTGGTTACCTCCCTACCTCTCCCTAACCACCTCTACATTGCTCTTACACAATATAACTGTTATGGTAAGAAGAAGCGATTGGGTATCCAGAGGTGAAAGCCTCCCATTATCCTATAATTCTACACAAAGAAACAAACTCTTTTCGCGATTATACTGCATATCTCCTTATTTCTTGAAGTGTTTTTGTAATACTGTGTCCATCACGTGGTGTCACGTGCTTTGTGTAAGAGCGGGATCCAGTGATAATCACGATGTGAGCGGAGGGTAAGGTGAGATGAAATATTGTCATTTTACCGAGAATAGCTTGGGTTCGCTGGTATTGCATTTGTTGTAATAGCATATCTTGTCTTCATTTATAAATTAACAAGAGCTCTGTCCACAATGCACTTGAATGGAGTCTGAACCCTGTGTGAGGTCAGGTTCGCATATATCGCATGATTTGCAAAACGATGGAAACATTGCACTGAATTGATACATTTTGTGTGTTAGTATTGGGCTAATGATGTCTTTAGCATATGACCTAATGCAAAGAAATATAAAAATCCAGCCTGACAATGCCTTTACTGTATTACGAACACCTGTGAAATATTATATGCATCCGATAAAAGCAATGATGACGGTTAGAACAAAAACAGGAGAGCAGAATGTTTGTTTGTCTGGTGTCCGTCAGTGAGCAAGAAGTAGGTGGAAGACAAGAAACTTTATTAATAGAAAAATATCTATTACATAATATCCCTGCGTGAGAGAAGTTTTCACATTACACAACTAAATCATCTGAACCTGGTGTGGTAAAGATTGCAAGTATTCTAGTGCCTATCAAACAAGAAAAGGAAATGGAGAGTTTTCAGAATCGTAACTAGCCCTCTTTCTGAAAAATAAGACTCCCTGATTGTTTTGAAATGTTAAAAATGAGAACAACAACCACATAAATAAGCAAAATAACAATTTCGCCACACCGGAGGTAATTCGCCGGAAATCGATCATTCAATGTCCATGTCACTCAACTCTCCATTAGATACGACAAGGATGGCCACTTCAAATTATGAGTGACATCATTGTCATAAACAACAGCCTGTCACTTGGGGAAAGTCTGAAACCGCCGAAATGATGTTTTATTAAAATGCGGTATCGAGAATGCTGGGGATCCCTCCTTTAAACCTGACCCTTCACTTGTTCGACCCACAATCAGTTCACAAATCGCCATCAGAATAGTTTGTTTTCCTCTGACTCTCATCTCATGTCAGAGAATTTGATTAGTTTTCATTTTATAACAAAATCCAGTTTGTAAATAATCCTCGTGGCAGAAAATGTTCTTTTAAAAGCTATTTCATTTATTGTTTATCGTCAGCTGAAGTATAGACGCAAGGCGTATATCAAGTAGATGTCAGAGTGAGAAAAAGTGAGACTGATAACTCTGTAAGATAGTTCACAAGTTAGAACAGACCTGAACTTAATCTTTAAAGTAAGGAAAGTTATTTTACTGAAAGGAGAGAACTGTTTTAATAAACAATAATCGATGAATAAAATTTACAACAGAAATGTAAATATATCAATCTTGCATATCTAGGATAGGCAAAGGTAAATAGTTTCACATCCTGATGCGTCAAGGACAACAAGCATAAGTGGCACACCGTGTCTAGAGCACATCGTCCCAAAAGTAAAATTACATATGTGGGTCTTTAAATCATAATTTTACATTATCTCTTTCATTACTACAGTTTTCAAAATTACTAAGGGCAAATGTGGCTCAAAGCTTCAATATTTCTGGGGCTTAATGACGCTGTCCAACAACAGGAAAAGCGCTCTGTTGTGATTATCAAATTTCTGCTTCTTAAACCCTCGGCCACCTGCACGCCAAAATGGCTTTCAACCGTAAACTATGGACCAATAGACACGTGTCTATCAACGAAAATCGGCAGAAAATTTGACACAAATTGCTGTGAAAATAGAATCTCAAATGAAATCAGCAGTGATTTGTGAACGGCTTTGACGTTCTGTAACGCGTGCTGCGCGCGCAAGAAAAGGTTCCGGAAGTAACGCCATCGGTAACGATTCGTGCTGACAGCTGATATCGCGCACCTCGAGTTCAGGAGGAAACAGGAGGGTAATGAAGCAAGCAGCACTTGCTCTGATACAGGTAAGCAAGCGTGAAAGATTAGTCTACCTCACCTGTCCTCGTCGTGTCCGCACTTCTACTGAGTTGGTGTGTCTTTGTCCACACACACTTGACCCCGTGTTGACCTCAAAAATGTACCGGGATTAGCGGGGGATAAGAGAAAATCGGGAGAAAGGGAAAAACTAAACGCCCTTCCATGAAGTATGTTGCCTCTACTTAAATAAAAATAAATAAATAAATAAAATAAACCGCTCGCTAACCAGTCTGAATAAAACTGCAAACCGCATCTGTCCCATAGAATCGTTCTGGTTGCTCTAGCAAGGAGGGAAAATCCATTCCAGAGATAGGTTATAAAGACACCTACACAAAGGACGATTAAAACCTCTATCGAGCGTGTCTGTCATACTTATTTCTTATGGCTGTTTGTTCTATCTCTGTTGATCCTTATTTTATTTTTTCATTCTTCGGCGTAGCTATTTCGTTAAACTCTTACTGTAGTCTTTTATGCTGTTATTGTCCTGTCTTTGCCTACATATTTTCAATGCTAGCGCTGAAATCAATCACCTTACTTGTAAATAATAATAATAATAATAATAATAATAATAATAATAATAATAAGCGTCAGCGTCAATTATTATTACTTATCATTATTTTGATCATCATCATTAGAGCCAGCAGACAATATAAGGAATATTACTGTCACATTCAATGAATGGCAGCAGGTAAAGATTGAGTGCTGAAGTATTTAGTGAACACACAGGTGATAATAAAAGGAAATATTCGGTTATCATCTTGCTGGCATCTTTAGGTAGGGAGTACAGGAGGAGAACCAAATAATCCTTGAATTAAAAACAATTCACTTACTTATAAAATGTTCCTATCTACAAATACATTTTATACTCCTGCTGTCTAAAAGCGAGAGTGTGTGGCTGGAGAGCTCTGCATGGAAATAAAAGTCACATGAAACTTGTTGACAAAAGTTTCTCCCACGCACAAGGAGGGGTGAATTGTGAATGGACCGCGAATCACAGAGTTTAAAGATATTATTGCTTCAAACTGTCTTTTAACCCGTTCAACTGCAGACAGCTGAGAGCTTTTAAAATGTGATAATATCTTTCAGCCGGCAATTTCGGTCGGCATCGTTTTTAAATCACAATAGCTTGCAAGTAATAACAACCAAATAACATTAATTCGTTGTATCATAAAAATGAAATGTCGCAAGCATTTAACATTAAAAGAGAAGACAAAACTAAACCGTTTACAACTGTTGTGAGATGCACAATTCAATGTCATATTTTCATTCGTTGAAATGTTTCCCCAATGTTCAGTTCATGTTTCCGTTCTCCGTAACTTTTCCACTCCATAAAGTTAAACTTCTGCTCGGAGACATGATGGAGGCCAGTCTTGGTAACCAAAGTGGGACGAATTATCGGTAATCGAAAAGTCTGACTACCTACAATCAGGTCTGTGGAGGAACGCAGTCGGTAATGTTGAGTTCAAATCGCTCAGACGTCAGCTTCAGGGTGTAGGGGTTCTCTCCCCCCTCAACTCCAGGTGCTCCATCCCACCCACCCCATCCCCCACCCAATAAATCTCCCAGCTTGTCCACTTCAAACGTTATTTCCAAGTCTTACGTTGGCGGTGTCTTTACCCTCCCGCCTCCCCCGCTCCGTTAACGGCCCAAAAGTCGGCCCTGGAGTAACCCCCCACACACTACGTCCGAGCAACGTAGTAGTGCCGCCTCTCACGAAACGCGACTCACAAGATGAAGAGAGTTTGAGGAGGATATGCTTGATGCAGTCTGGAGGCGAGGGCTATTTTAATTGCCCGGCATGCAATCTGCTTAACTCGCCACATTTCCTCTTCCTGTCCCTTTCCGTGGACCGCAAGAGAAGACGGATAGCGCCATAAGAACTTTCGCATTCAGTGCCTGGGAAGCGGCTGAATCATGGGATCGAGCGTGTTCTAAAAATAGCTGCAGGCATCCGCACGTCGCAGACTTGTACCGTTAGTTGTACCCGGGGAGGCTAATCTACTTCTGTGGGCAATGAAAGCCGTGTTTCTTTTTGTCTCTCGTTCTTAAGGTTTGTTTGTTTGTTTGATTTTTTTTCAGTTTTTTTTTTTTTTTTTCCAGTTGGTTGTCTTTTTGTCTGTTTTTGTTTTTGTTTTTTTGTTGTTTTTTTTTGTTTTTTTGGTTTTTTTTTTTGTTGTTTGTTTTCTTTACCGAGTACAAGATTGTTTTTTGTCACAAAAGAAAGTGGCAAAGG
This sequence comes from Pomacea canaliculata, assembly GCF_003073045.1. NCBI lineage: Eukaryota > Metazoa > Mollusca > Gastropoda > Architaenioglossa > Ampullariidae > Pomacea > Pomacea canaliculata. The sequence goes on from NC_037593.1 coordinate 15,957,958, forward strand.
TTATTCGTTTGTGCAGTCTTGACAAGTCACAGGTATGCCATCAGAGGGAGACTGCCTTAAGTCCTCAGTTAAAAACTTTCGAAAAAGGTTACCACTGCTCCTTCTTCCAGACCTCGAATTTCTAATCCCTTCCAACACCTACATCAATGTCCTTCATTGGGCATTGTTTTCAGCTTACCTGAAATATGCGCAGGTAAGGCAGGTAAAAATCTTTTAATAAAAATTTCAAAGAAGCACAGGATACGATTTGGGGAGGATCAACTATTTATTTCCAGAAAGAAAACACGAAAATCCATTCGGTACAGTTGAAAATCATGAAAGTCACTCGTTAAACAGACTCACAGTCATCTGCAACAGTTGACCATCAGTCACGTGCTACTCATGGTTCTTGTCTAGAACCGCGCATTGCAATTGGAACCTTCAGATATTTATCCTTTTTTTTTCTTGCATCTTGAATTTAAGTTTTGTTTTCCCCTCACTGATGAGCGAAAATGCATCACTTCCTAAAATCTGCTTTCAATTATCGGAATTGACAGGTGCTACCTTGAGAAGTCACACGTGACTCTCCTTCGGTTGAGATCCATAAAGTGAGAGGAGCATGCGGACGCCGAGGGCGTTAAAGCAGTGATGTATCTGCCCAGCAGCGTGAGCGGCCTTCACAAGTGGCAAGGCGGAGAGTATTGTCAAGTCTGGGTCACGGAAGCATTTACGCCTTTCCCATGTTGCCCAAGACCACCAGACTCTGAAGGGAAGAGAGAGAGAGAGAAAAAAAAAAGGCAAATCAATATGTAATTTCCTGTGGTGGTCAGATTCCCATTTTAATGTTCTTATTCGACGTGGTTAAGACTTTTCTGATGTAAGTGAAATTTAGCTAGTTTCCTTAAATTTCAGTAAAATAAGGGTCATTTTGCTTGAAAATGTTGTCAGCCGTCCTGCGCAGACATTGCTGTCAACCGGGGCGGAAACCGTGGGACTGGTGCCTCCGCAACACTTCGAGGACAAAATCATATTGACAAATACGGACAAAGAAACAAAAAAAAAAAACGCCACTTATATATAAAAATACTTATATACAATCACACACACAGAGTCAGAGAGAGAAAGAACTGCATAAACTCATCGTCTCAGATTGTAAGGACATTGTATTTTAAGAGGCAGCCGGCTTCCCTCTGTGAATCGGGGACCAAACAGTTCGATGCCACTCTAGACAATCTAGACATTTCGACTTGCCTGACACTTATCAGATATTACTTATTTGCTAGCACGTTTGCGACACCACTCTGTGGGCGCTGGCGGTAGATAGCGTGTTTCACAGCATCCGCCCTCGTCTCGGAGCCTGTCGGTGGCGCGGCACTCCTGTCGGGTGTGTGCCTCCTAATTTCGTCCACAAAGTGTCTCTCGGATCTCTTCTTCGCTCAGGGTAATTCATGGCAGTGATTCGAACCGTCTGCAACTTTGCTTCGGTTCAAAGGGTTGAAGACTTACAGCCAAACTTACTGCCTCATAACATTTGTTTCCTTTTTGGTTCCGTATTTTGACCTCTCCTTCCCCATCCCTCATGTATTCTTCATCATTCTCAGTATTTCAGTTCGTTGCTATGCAGCACTCATCCACTTTGTAGGGACCAAAGTTTTAGGAGAGTGGCCTTTTTTAGTTTAATGAAATGAAAGTCTTTCTACTTGCTAACGTTAGCCCTTAATTATCTGCAACCAATCAAAAAAAAATGCATGGACTGTATGTTTAGTATCAAGAGATCTTACTTTCTAAATATTCCATCATTATAGATTGTCCCACCAACCTCACTCATTACAGCTCATAAACGACTACAACGCCAAAGCTGCAAGAAAGTCAGCTATGAAGTACTTGCAATCATAATCATAATCATAATCATAATCATTATGATCATCATCATTTCTTTTCCAATTTTAAAGAATTAGCGGACTGAGGACTAGGAAATATACAGAAGCAATCAGAGGCCACACAATACGATTTCGGTCTGGCAAAGTCTCACCTGCAACAACATCACACCTCTATATCCTCATGCCTATCCCTCTGTACATAAATACTTATATTACACATGCTGCACCATGCTGAAGGTATCCTCAACTTTTGTAGGAGACAGATGGGATTGTTGTCTGCAATCTTTTACACAAAACAGTGTTCGCAAATCTTACCAAGAGATCGATGTTCGCGAAAGTGGACATTTAACACCACAGTAAACTTCCCTAGAGTTCTTGAACCAAAAGCCAACAAATTAGGAAACAAACAAGCAAACAAATCAACAAATCAGCAAACAAAAAAGCAAACCAAAATACAAGCAAATCAACAAAACAAACAAACAAAACAACAAACAAACAAAAAAACAAACAAACAAACAAACAACCAAAAAAAAACCCTCAAGAACAAAACCAATGCGTGAATAAATAAAGTTCGTTTTGACTGGTACAACATGTCACCCTAAGTCCTTTCCCTCATGTCCAGAAGCCCCGGTGTCATGGCCATATATTTCTACAATGCTGAATACATTTATTTTGTAACGTTGTCATCTGGAAGGTTCCAGGCTTCCAAAGGAACACTTAACCATTCACTTCCACAGCAGCAAAGTCAATATTCTGCTACGACTTTCCACGTTTCCAGATGGAAGGCAACAGATGGGACCTCGGGAGACAGAGGCCCCATAAAAAGGCTTGGCCTCTCGTGCATGCATGAACATGTTCATGCGTGTGCAAGAAACTGCAGGCCATTCTGGCTCCAGCCAGTCCTGCTGTGATCCTGGCGTTGGTTAAGAGTGAAAACATTTTTCGCCGATTAAAACTAATTTTGACCACGATTTCACCACGAAGTCTGTAGAAGAAGACCCATGACAATTTTATGGCCATCTCAAGCAGAAGGACAACACACTGTTAAATCCTGACCTTAGCACGGAAGTTTTAAACCTTTCAAAGCAGCTAAACTGTCTGTATAAAACTTAACAGACCTGACAAATGGAATTGACCCTCCAAGTCACCATTGAATCCCGACATATTTTTCTTCAAAACTGATTTAATTTCTACTCCAGGTAGTACTTAAAACATTGACTTACTTCAACACACAGATGTGTCACAAGTATTTCAGTTAAAATAAAATCTGTTCATATATATCTTTATTAAACAATATTTTAGCTAATTTTGTGTAAGTAAAATAACTAAAGATTTAATTTTAAATTTTTTTTTTTTCGTATTATATTCATTTGACTGATGGGTCCCTTGGTGGACTGGTACCATCCGTTGTCTTCTTAAAGGGAGTTGTTTCCGCTTACTCAATAAGCCGTTGCAAATTCTCCCAACGGGAGTGTCTTCCAGCTGGCATAATAATTTCGTCTGGTTTAGTGGCCACAGGAGACAGGATATGGCGAAAAAAGTTGGGTGACTTCCTCGGTAACTGTTCACAATAAAATCACCAGCGTTAAGCACACGCAGTTGTAGAGACGACAAGGCGCGAGATGGATTGAAGGACTGTTAGTAAACTGGTTCACGACAAGAATTTTCATGGAAATTATCTCAACTTGTTCTTAGAAGATTGAAATTATGCAAACTCTTCAAATCGTTTTACTAGCTGAATTTTGTTTTCCTTTTTGCATTCAGGGTTCGGAACACTTTACGCGTTCAGTCAAGTTTTTGTTTTTTAACCCCTCGTTTCGTTCCATTTTCTTGTCATGAAACAGATGGACAAGAGAAATTATCCCATGTATTTACATTTGCACGGTTTTTTCCCATTATGCTAGACAAACATTATTGGGATTGATGGACAATTAAAAGGAAATCCATTAAAAAAATCGTTTGAGCAAAGTGGCCAAAATTTTGACAAACGCGTGTTGCCTAATGTGTGGAATCAGGGGATTACATTGAAATCAGCCCAAAGCCACTGTTGTATTCTGAATGATGTTTGAATATTTGCACATCGTCCAGAACTATTTTTTCATCTCCTCTCTGCATTTATACCTCCAACTAAAGGTAACCGCAACAACTTACACTGAATTTTCTTTAAATATTTTTCTTTATTTTTTCATGTTTCTCATTGTTTGCACGTGCAATCTCCACTGGACCTGCCAGCATGGCAAGATGTCCGGTGCAGGGCATGGTAGATGGATGTTGTCGGTGGAGAAGATCGTCCAACAGGAAGGCAGCACATGGTGCTACAGGCAGACCTACCACCGGTCTCTGTAACAACCTGCTGTTATCTGTGCAGCTCCTAGCAGGTCGGGGACTGTGGGGATGACACATGAAAAACCCAATTTTGAAATATTGATTTCTTCTTGCCACGTTTTTTTTTTCTTTATTACAAAAAATTTCATAAATTATCCGAGGTTCGCACAATTTTTATCGGAAGCCCAAGTTACATCAGCTTCGTCCTATAAACTAACTACAGTCATGGTCATAGCAAATGTTTCTTTTTTCTCTCTTTTTTAGTGCACATGTTTTATTTTTTTTTTTTTTTTTTTTTACTTCATAGGGACAAAGCAGTGAAGGAATCAACGTCTTTTCAGTTAAAAAAAAACCTGGACTAAACTGTGACAGACACAAGACTGGTGATCCAAAATAACTGTTTTCAAGGAAGTAAAATGTCGCTCAAATGCTATCTCACCATGTCTTGCTGTTTTGGATTTTCAAAGTTTACCTTTTTCTTATACGGAATTGTTCAAATAGAAGAAATTCAGTAATTTGCTAGCTTGGTTACCCAGCATTGCCTTTTTCCCGACAAGCTGTCAGCACTCACAGCGCTCGCGGACCAGATCAAAGTGCGGCGTGTCGTCGGCAGTCTTTCAAGGGAAAATAATAATTGAGGTGATGCCTACCACCATGCGTTTCTAACTCCATCTTTCTCTCTTTTTCTCTGGGTATTCTCTAAAATGATATTGAAATTTGGTTTTCTTTGTAGATTTATACGATGGCATCACATGACTGGTAAAATAAGGATTAAAATCAAAGATGCACTTCAGCAAGATACTCGAGCTTAGTATAGCTTATGTTCTTCCTGTAAACTGTGCCTGAGACGAGATCTGAGCCCAGGACAGGAGATATTTTCTGTATTTGTGACATGTGATACATTGTCGAGCCACTAAACCACCCTATCAAGGAGAGTAAGAATAAATAAATAAATATTAATGAGAGGCAATGGATAGAGAGTGTGGTATTAAAAAGGACGCAAAATCAGTTGTCTCTTTGCACAATGTTTAATCACGACTCTTGTAAATTACTGGGATTTGATGTTTCATTACCAACTTGCTTTTAGGTGTTTCTGTTTAACCGTCAGGTGTAATTTTTATTTCTACTGTCATCAAGCTTTTTCTCTTTCGTCCTCTATCTTTACAGCCATTCTATACCTCGTCCACTCAACTGTTTTCCCAGAATCATTCACCCACTCCTCTATCATTCTACCCGCTCACTCGTCTACTCAACACCCACCCGGTCACCAGCTCACCCGCTCACTCACTCAGACTCACACTAAGCCAGAGAGAACACAGCAAGATCTGACATGCGGCGAAATCAGCCGCTTGCAACAGTGGAAAATCGAAAGATGTCATCCTTCATTATGTCATCGCTGGAATCATCCACCCGCACTCCTCTCTTAAACATCTGCTGACGCCAAGCGACTTCAAATTACTTTCACAGTTGACCAATCTCATTTTCTTCCTCCATTCTTGCAAGTAGACTTGGGTATGGAAATCAAACTAAGTCTGAAAAGTGAAAATTTCTCGATACCTTTCTCTCTATCTTTATTTCATCCTTTACTTCCTTTGCACAACTATTAGATTGTTCTCAATAACGGATGATGAAGAAAAAAGCATGAATTCTAGTCAGGCTTGAAAATATTTTATTTTAAAGAAGGATAGCAAGGAGAAGAGAAGAAATATAACTTCAGGTCAGGCTTTATAATATTTTGAAGGGCAACAAGAGAAGACAAGAAAGAAAGAAAGAAAGAAAGAAAGAAAGAAAGAAAGAAAGAAAGAAAGAAAGAAAGAAAGAAAGAAAGAACAATAAAAGAAAGAAAGAAGAGAAAAAGACTTGAAAGAAGAAATAGGAGCAATAAACCTCGGGTTAGAAGGACTCATTCTGCAGTCGATGGCATGGAGAAGGTCCAGGTCTGTGGTGCCTTCTGTAGACAAACTTGTTTAAACCTCGAGAAGCAAGGCTGAGAGCACTTTGGCGGTGCCGGCGGGTTTACTCACCCAGTCTTCAAAAAAAATAACTGCGTTTGTCTCCTTCACTTCCAAACGGTTTGCGTGTCTCTAGTACATGAATAAGTAAAATGATGGTGCCATGCAAGCATCGGCGCATTCACTCCCGTGCACTTATACACTTACATATATGTGTGTGTGTGTGTGTTTGATGTTTGTATAGTTGTTCAGACACATTTATGTAGTATTTTTCCAGAAATTCATTTTGGTGAATTCATTTTCTTTTGTGCTTCGATATTTGCCGTTGGCCTGGTGTCGAGTGGACATCGGAACACACTACCTTCCAAACACAGACAACCCTGGGCAGTCAGTCCTGTCAGGAAGAGTGGCACCACCACTCTATAGATTGTCTTCCCTGAACAACGGAAAGCAAGGCCGAGATAAATCGCACATTAATTCATCAGGATCAAGGGCCGGCGAGTATTTTCTCACCTCGGTTTCCAGGGATACACAAATGTCAAAAAGGGAATCCGTTTTCTGTCCTTTCAGAGCGTCAGGCAGCCAAGACAATACTCGGATGGAGCGCCCTCTGTCTCCGTCTCTGTCTCTTTTTAACAGGTAATTGGATATAAAAGCGAGGACGATGTGAAAGAATGCAGGCGTTGGATGCCAGATTTCAAAGACGAACGACCACACCGCTAAGGCCGTGTGAAATATTTGATAACATTTATTGTCTGCCGGTGGCTGATTCTAAACCCTTGCGGTCATGTTTTTACACATCACTGATCACGAGCATTGTCATCAAGGATACAGTGCTAGAGCTCTGTAACTAAATAATCTTTGTATGTATATGTGTATATTTGTCTGCATGTATGTCTTTATTTGTAAATGTGTCTGCCTCCGTGTGCGACAAAATACTCGTACACTTTTAATTTAGTTTTATTTTATTTATTTAATTTTTTTTTTGATAGACTCTTAAAGACACGTCCATTTTTTTTCATAGCTTTCACACGAAAAACTAACAATTCAAGAAATAAAAAAAAACGGATACAACGGGAATTTTCTATTTAAACAAGTGCAGGCACTTTTGTGCAAGTTTTATTCTTTCCAAATTTTATGAAGACAAGACTAGTAAATGGAAGCGCTGAAATTGTCGAAGATACAATAATCATAAAGAGACGGTTATTTCGGTTATAAATCAGAGTTGTTTGCCTATCATATTTTATGATTAAAAAAACAACAACATACTCTTCCAAAAAAAACAATTTTTTGTTTTTTGTTTTTTTGTTTTATTGCGGAGTGAACTTTTCACTTCACCGCGGGCCACATCAATTTGCGCGCCCTGCAAATTCCGCGCTGCGAGTAAATCCTTGTTGGCGAGATTGTGCGCCTTTTTCTGTTTTCCTCGTCTGGAGAGCTGCATTCTACAGACAACTGCGGAGAGGCAAGAGTTAATCCTCAAACATGGGAAAAGAATGGCATTGCGCGTGGTGAGGGCGCGTGTGCTGGGTACACGGTGGATGGGTGGATTGATGGAGTGATAAACGGAGGGACGAATGCAGAATCTGGATTATATTTTAGCGCTTTCACCTATATAGTTTCTACACCTCTTAAATATATTGATAGTTATTGATTTCTCTCTCAAAGAAATCAATTTCTCTATCTATCTATCCATCTATCTAAATAAATAAAACAATTAGACTTATTTTACATATGTCGATAAATAAATGAATTGCAAAAATAAAAAAAACAAAAAAAAAAAAACAACCAACCAACAACCAACAAACGAACAACCAAACAAACAAACAAACAACCAAACAAACAAACAAACAAACAAACAAACAAACAAACAAACAACAACCAACAAACCAACCAACCAACCAAACAAACAACTGAAAGGTCAGAAACCGATGTGATGCTGGCGGGATTGTAGTGATAATATAAATACTGTCATGATTACCAGTCTGTCAGTCGGTTAGGTTAATTGACAAACGGGAGGAAACTGAAAGAAATTATTAGGTACAGCGCTCAGAAAACGGAAATTGGAAAGCGCATGTACTTTTTAGTTTGTGAGTCAATTTGTCAATCCTTATTTTTACTTCCAGAATGACACTTAACGAGATTCTGGAACAATCCACAGGCCGTGTGTTATCAGAAGACTGTGTACACACGGAAATGAACAGGAAACACAACATGCGCTTGATTTAATTGTTTTGTTGCCTCATTGCAAGTCTCTTTTTTTATTATTATTATTCTTTTTTTGAGGGGGAGGGTTGAGAACAGTGGTTGGTGGGGTGGGAAGGTGGAACAACCCAACGAGATGTTCCTTGAAACCAATTAAAAGAAGTAGAAGTAGCTTTGAAACCGATAATAAAAAAACAACAAAAGCAGGAGACGTAGAATTATCTAGTAGACGTTCAAAAGGGAATGGCTGCTTTATTTGAATCGAGATATCTTGGAAGAAACGATCGTTGAACGCATTTTTTGAGTAATCAATAGAAAGTTCGAGGAGTTCAGGCAATCGGTTGATTCTTTGATGGAATCAATCTGGAGGGCCTTGCGAACATCTCTGTTAACGGGACGAGCGCTGAAAGTCGACCTTCTCCTCCCTGAAGCCGACACGATTGGACTTTCTCTTTCTATCTCCTCTCCTTCTTTCTTTCTCCCTCTTTCTCTCTCCCTCTTTCTCTCTCCCTCCCCCTCTCTCTCTCTACCCTTCTCTCTCTCTCTTTCTCTCTCTTTGTTTTTCCATGTTTTCCTTTCTCTTACTCTCTCTCTCTCTTAATATTTTTCTTTCTCTGCTAACCCTCTTCTTGTCAATTTTTTACGACAGGAAGTTGCTTAAGGAACTGTTGTGGCATAATAATATTTTACTTTATGTGTTTTATTGTAATATTTCTCTTCTATTTGTCGCATTATAACATTTACTTTGCTCTTTGTTGCATCGTAATAGCTCCCTCCATCGTTCATAATAATTTAATATTTACCAGCGTTATTAGACGAGTCCTCCCTTTTGTCCTGTATTGTTTACCTCCCCTGGCTCTCCTCCAGGAGAAGCTCCGCCATGTCTCAGGCGAACACTTGGCGCAGGAGAATGTGTCCACCAATCCTTCGCTCCATCACTCCGGCACGCACACACACTCACACACACAGCTCACTAACTCACTCTTCAACACGAACCTGTGCCTGTCTCAGGTTCCTGATAAAACAGAATCCTTCAAGGATGGTGACGATGGATGGCCGCTGAAGCCGACTGAATCAGACTAACAGCTTGAGCTTTGCACTTGTTACCTGTATGATTGTTATGTCGCTTGTTACCTGTATGATTGTTATGTCCCTTGTTAGCTGTATGATTGCTTAGTCTTTTATTAGTTCTCGGAAATATTCTCATCCTCCCTCCATCATTTTTTTTCTCTCTCTCTTTCTCTCTGTCATCTTCTTTTCTACATTGTTATACCCCTCCCTGTCATTAAGATTCTCGTCTCTTCTTTTTCCTTCCCCATATTCCTCTCTCTTTCTTGTAAAATTCGTTTTGTATTTCTTCGTGTACAGCTATTCTCTTCCAGTCTAACCATTTTTCTGTATGTTTATCTCCTCTTCACCACCAACCCCCCCGTTTCCACTCAGATCCAATACTGTAACCTCCACCATCATCATCAGTTTTCACCTCTTCGGTCTTCAGTCATCTTCCCAGAACTATACTAAAGTTCCTCTACAAGTGTCGGTATTTAAATTTAGCAGACAGCACAGAATTATTCCTTGATGCAATCTTAAGTTTTAAGAACTTAAAAAAATTTCTTTCTCATCTTTTACTAATCTCTTTCCTTCTTTGAAGAACATTTGAATGCTTCGAAATTTTATTTTTACATCCACTCCCTTTGTGACCCTTGTACCTGGCTGACGTCATGGACCGCAATAAACCCTCCGTAGGGGTTACGAAGAAGGCTACGAAGTGGCTACGAAATGTTTACAAATTAGTTGCGAAGTAGTTACAAAATGATTAAGATTTGGTTAAGAAGTAGCAAGGAAGAAACTTCAGAATTATTACCGAAGTTGCTACGAAGTGATTGAACTCCATAAGCCTCCAAACTCCTCCTTTCAATCCATTCCTGTCGCCTTTATGACAAACTGTTACACGAGAAAGACCATCCCTCAGCGTTAACGAGACACTTTGGGCTATTTTATAGCTTGTCATCAACAACAAACCTCAACATTTTGATCGCTTTCAATACTTCCATCTCCACTCGACATGCTTAATATGTCTGCAACAACAACGACTGTACACCGTTACTTAGCCGAGGCAAGAGGCTTAATAATGAGAGGAGATAACCGCGATCAATGCTGGCTGTGTGCAGGACGTCGATGATGTTGCTGGAGGTAAGGATGACAGACATCCAGAAACTTCTTCCTCATCTGATGTGTTCGTACTCCCCTCGCCACGAACACCTCCGGCACGACTCTCTGTGAACACACTTTTCTGTTACCCAAGCGGAACATTCTTTCGCATGTCTAAACGCGTTCTACAATGTTCAAATAAGAATGTTAAAGACATACAATGGTCCATTGTTGGTTGTGAATGTTGAGTTTAAATGTAACTGGAATGTCAGTGCAGGTAGGTAATATTTAAGAGCAGAAAACTGTAAACATCATTCTTCGTACCTACGTACTTGTTTGTTGTTTCTGTATTTTGCCTTCAGCAGTACTTAAGAAATACTCCAACATTCTAGAACACATTCAGGCATTTAAAATGTCCTTTTGGTAAACCAAAAAAAATGTTTAAGAATGAAAAGCTCTGGCCTAGAGTGTTTGCACTTAAAAGCTGCATGCCAGAGCTCACACGGAGGGCGACTTGTGTTATGGCTGTTGAAAAATTAATTTATTGCGACAAACGAATTTCTTTGTTAGTTCTCTTTTATCTGTATTGTTTGTCTCAACATCTCATCCACGTTGACATCCTCTTGGTCTTCGTTATCATTTTTTTTCTTTACACCAGACTTCACCGTCCTCTCGGCCTAGAGACTCAATTTTGTATCTTCTCACAGAACGAATCTGTTGCCCCATAATCGTGTCCACGGTAATTTCTTGTCTGAACCTCCTATAATAAAGTCTTTCAAGCTAATCGAACCTGAAATGTGTTAACTTTCACACTGTGATTATCCCCATTGCCTGGTCTGTGATGTATGACACCCTGGGGGGCTTCTGGCGGACTGGGGGACGTGAATAAGCTAAGCATCTGTGACTACTACTATCAATCACTTCTTCATCGGCATTTACTTTCACAATTGTCTGCTGAGGACAAAGCATGTGCACAGCAGGACAAGTGATTACTGTAACATAGGAAAACAAATAAACTGGTCCTTCTATATAATTGAAATATAAGAGTATAATTAAATTTAACTGAACTTTGTTACATCTGTTTTTGTCCAGACAGAGCCAAGCCTCTGAGACAAACCTAACAGTTAAAGAGAACAAGTGCATCAGTCAGGTGTCCACGATGAAGTCTTCATGGAAGGTAATTAAGGACAGGCCAGAGCGGGCACTGAATTCATTGGAGTCTTTGCAAGGAAAGGTAGGTTGGTGGATTGTGAGGAGGACATTTGGCAAAAATTTCAACCTGAAGAGAGTCTGGCGAGAAAAGAACCGACTTGAAATTGCGCTCACTTATCTGCACTTCGTCTGGCGATGAGGAATCCACGCCTTTGGAGCCGTGACTGGGATCAATCAAAATGGTTATGCTACAACACGCACGGCGGACCTGTCACTTGTGGCAGATGGATTTTGCGACATTGAAGTCTGAGACGTCTCTGCTGGCTGGTCCAGATCACGTGTGTGTGTGTCGGTCGGTGTGTATGTGTGTGTCGGTTGTGTGTGTGTGTGCCCGTCGATGTGGACACGGATGATAAATCAATGGAATCAGAGAACAACAGACTTGTCAGTTTATTTAAAATGTCAATCTTCTTTACGAAGTGGAAAGTGGAGCCAGGTAGTGCACTGACACAAGCAGCACTCCAGGCCCTGGACTGAGGCACGAATGTCTAGCTGCTTACAGGGCTGCTCGTCAGATATTTCGGTCCTGCTCCATTATAACCCAGTTATCTCCATAGTGTGCCAGTCTAACCAGTTCTGAAGCAAATGCACCGGTAAGGAACATAAAACACGTGCACGCATGCTCTCCTTCTCTCCCTCTCTCTGTGGTCGGCCCGGTGGCGCAACGGTTAGCGCCTTGTCACCAATACTGTGAAGGTTGGCTGTCCAGGGTTCAGTTCCAGTTTCTGGGTACGCTGTTTTTCTCTTCATGTGGAATTTGTATACAGGGATGGCTGCTTTGATGGTGACACTGCGTTAAATGCTGGCTCAAAGTTAAACCATTACACACTACAGGTATACCCGCACACGCACATTCTTACACACTGCAGGTAGACCATCACACACACACACACCCTAACACACTACAGGTATACCCGCGCACACACACACAGGGAAGCGGGAGGGACGAACCGCGGCTGCACAGCCCACTGCGCATGCTCCGTGGTGGGAACCTCACGCGCGTAGGACGGAGGAGACTGGCTGGACCTGATAGACACCAGTCCCCTCGCACGTGCGCTGCACTCAAGAATGGCATTACACCGTACTTAGTTCAACGCCCAGTTCGTCCGAAACACAATTTCACTAAAGCTGTTGTGTAAAGATTGCTCCCGTATGATTGTTTTTGTTGTTGCTTGCTAACAAAGTGAACGGAAACCACGTGACCAGTGCTGGAGGAATGGAGATGGCGTTGCTGCCTGACACCATTATGCAAAGCGTCGCTCGTGTTACGTGAACGCTGAACGGTTCATGATTATCACCACCCAGGGATTATTTTTTTTTATGGAAAACACATCATTAAGGCTGTTTTTTTCAGGATCGCTGAACAACAGGTTTATTGACTGACTGGGATCAGTCGTTATAACGTCTAGGCGCCATCTTGGTTCTTTATTCTGGTAAGTAATTTTTCCTTTGGTGACTGGAAAGAAATAATGTTTCGGCGTTTATTACACTAAATCTGTTTCAGTTGAGAATAGGCTTTAGTGTGCTCACTATACCTGAGAAGAAAAGATAAGTGGGATAAGTTCAAAAAGTCTGTGAAGTCGATTACTATTTTGTATTCACCGCTCTTCCATTAATCAGAAAGAACGCAAAACATGTTTTAAAATTCAAAATCAGATCATTTTTAGAAGTGTTTGATGAAATGCCTATATAATACAAAACTTTGACCGTTCGTATGATAAAATCGACTTCGTTAAAGAGATATGTTTGAAAGAAGTATATTTCTAGTCCGGAAAATTGGATTTACCTTGAGTAAAAACAAAACACTTGAATTTAACTCATGTAAGTACAAACCTACGCTTTCATCAGCGATGTTTGGTAATGGAGCTGATGTCTGTAATTCTGGCGTCCAAATACTATCAGCTTCTATTAAAAACAACAGGTAAAGTAAGCATACGGCGATCAAAGAAGCTTCACCATATGGCGGTTTTGCACACATTTCAGTGCTTTCAAATAAAAGTCAACCCAAGTGTTGAAGAAAGATATTTTTTTTTAAATCGAATCATTGTACTCTAGCAGTATTTACTGTATCAGGTATCCACTCTCAATTTGGGGAGGATAAAACATCGAAATGCATTGTCCCTGAGTAGATGGCCGCTCTTTGCTAAAACTGTATTTTTAAGAAACTGAATAAAGAGAGAATTTGATTTAATCAAACTAAGATAAACATTTTGTTTTTAACAATGCAGAGATAGGAATCAATAATATAACACAGATTAACATTTTTTTTACTACAGTAGAAAGTAAGCAGGGATGTTATCTTTTTCAGTGAAAAATCCGGACTAGAAATAAGACACAAGCTATTTTCCCTCTAAACTTCATGATAAGAAACAAAATGTCTGTGAACTAAAGTAAAGGTCTGATTTTGTCGGGGTGTACACAAAATGTCTGCTACAGAGAGATCCAGTAGATGCTGGCCCAACCGTTAAGGTAAAAGGTTGAAGCGAGGACACTGGGGGGAACATAACTACGTTTGCTGGGTTAAGGTCAAAGTTCACTGTGGTTGCTTTATTGCGTGGGTTGGACACTAAACCCAGCGCTGTTGTCTCCTCCACGACACAAACAGGTCGTAAATGTTCTGTAACTTCCACACCAGCAAGGAGCTGTCACCATGACTGCCCATTACTGTCTGCACCCTAAATTATGAAGTAGACATAAATGTTTTCACCGCTTGAAACACATTTATTATTGATTGTTAAGTCGTTTGAAAAAATGGGAGTTGAACGATATACGAAATAAAAATCAGGAAATCTGACAGTTAGTACTCTTTACAACATCTGGAGACAAAACTAGCCACAACACACATCGAACACATTAAAAAAATTATTTAAGATGGACATAACTTTTCATGACTTCTGCAAATTTTAAAAAACTAATGCCCACACGCATGCGCAGAAAGAAACTGGAGCTCCCAAGAATGCTTCCAAATTTCCAAATTTTCGTCTGTTATTATTAGGAAAGTTGACAAGAATGGTTCCAACCTTGCTGAAAGAAGAAGGCTCTGAGATTTATTGTTTATTATGTGTGCTCAGTCTTGCGTTGCTCTCCACTGATTACCACCCCGCCATGCTGGCTACATCCGGGCAACTTGAGGGCGTTGTTAAAATCGTTTGAAAACTTGCCGGCTCCGAGGTTGCTGTGAGAAGGGTAAAGATGATTTAGCGATCATATTTAGACAAGTGCTCGATCAACTCAATAGATTACTTGTAACTTTACAGTTTGAAAGTAAAATGTCCTCCTTCTCTCTTGATGAATGACTTGTTGGTGTGGTAAGTAGGAGGAGCGCAGACGAAATTTTTGTGGAAATTCTCAAGGAATTTGTCAGTATAGGATACACATACTTGCTTCTACAGAAAGGTATGGGTCATTAATGAAAATTGGTAGTATTTTTTTTTTCAAGATGATAGACGTGGATGGAGGGGTTAGACCTGGAAAAAAAATCACCGAAAATTAGAAACAAGGTAGGGTTCCCTTAGCTTCAATCTTAAAAAATTATTTAAGGTAGGTAACTTTTGGAGTGTGTTACTCTTTTGCTTATGTGTTTAAAAATTGACTCTTGTTATAAAAACATCAACTATCTCAATCTAGGCAAGTGAAATACGCTTTACTTTGTTATAGTCTGTATAACAGAGCACTTTTTTGTTATATGTATCGTTCTAGTCTTAACAAAATGTGTTCAGAAGACTAGTTGTTGGTGGTAGTGGTTTTCGTTTCGAGGAAACTTTAGTTTAATGCATTGAACGTAAGTGTACATAGTTGATTTAAAATATTTATCAAGACATTGAATAAATACAATAATTTTGTCTTAAATGAAGAGGTGGTCAAATGACAATTACATAAAGTGTCGGCTGCTCTTGGTTCGTATCTCGTCTTTGGCACCCTGTTCTTTCTCTGGATCGTCACTTGTTTACAAGGCCTGCAGCTCATCCATTGTATAGCCTTGACTGCAGGCTCGAAAGTAAACACTAATTTAAAATAAAAATTAATGGGGAGGAACGGTATTTAGAAAATAAACATGAAACTGTCTTCCACACTGATATATGGCATGAAATCAATGTGTCAAAATACAATTTTTGGCCTTCCACAAACTGTTACAAAGTGGTTGTGAGCTTGAAATAGATATATAAACTTGTTCTGCAAGCATCCGAGTTTGTATTTATCTTCCGGTAAATATTTATCAGTCTTCGTATAGGACTAATCTCTGTATGGGTCTGGAGTTTCTTTCTTAGCTCCAGATCTTTTGCGGGATATGCCTTCACTTCACTCATTGACCTTTTCACCTTTCGATTCGCTATCGGATTTGTATTCAAGCAAAACTGACAAAAGTGGCCGCAGCATTCTCCTCAGTTGAAGTTACCCATTAACTACTGTCATTACCCGAAATCGTTTCTGTTCCGCACAAGAAGCTTATCGCGCCTAAGAACGGCAATAAGCCGAGATGAATAAGGCCAACCTCATCCGTCTCGCCTTTTTACCCACGATAACGACTTTCTCGCCCCTCCCTTCGACCTCCCTGACCTCGGCCTGTTGTTGTGTCACCGAGTTTATTGCAAGATAAACAGTTTTCTAGGGAAATTATTATACATGGACCTTAATTTTTTTTCCGCTGAAACACCATGAGACACGAAAATCTGAACTATTTGAATTTTTTTAGTTAGGTTATTCAGTTTTTGTTTGTTTGTTTGTTTGTTTGTTTTGGTTTGTTTGTTTGTTTGTTTGTTTGTTTGTTTGTTTTGGGAAGAGATTGCAGTTCATGGAGTTCTCATGTCGGTACTTTAATTCTGGTAATCTACATCAGCTTATTCATCCATGTGTCATCTCATCTACCAATGTCACATCATGGCTATTCAGTCCTTTAGACTAGTTTGGCGGACATTTTGTCCCCCATACTCAGATTCTGTCAACCTAAACCTGTGCATATGACCTCGTTCTGTTCTCGAGATACACGTTTAAAATCCTCATTCACAAAAAGAGATCAGCACGGCTTGTGTCCGAATTTTTCGTGGATTATATTTTACTTGTCAAGGATGCAGCTGAGAACTTATCTTAATGAGGCTTATCCATAGAGATTGGTGATGTCTCAGTTTGGCCTCGTTCTCGTTCTCGTGAATGGGGTCCTCTAATGCTAAAAATAATCTTGCTCTGTAGCAGACTAGTATTTCACACACCATAAAATAAAACAATGTTAAAGTTGTTTATCAAACGATAGTTACTATGCCATCGACCACTAAGGTTGTCAAGGAAGCTTATACAAGAAGACATTAGTTGTTTTTAATCCAATGTTAACGCAAATGAACGTTTTTCGAGATTATTTTCTTGTATAAAAAGGCTCGCGTTCAACCCAAGTGTGCATGCAGACAAATATGCATGACTACAAACACATTCATATACAAAGGTACACCTAAACTACGGTTACTCATATACACATGCAGAAAACAACTTTATACATATACATGTGCCTAAGACAAATTTACACATCTATATAAGTATACATTTACTGACTTGGCGACAGACATATAAGCCTATGATTTTTGTCTTGATTTCTGGTAGAACGTCCTATTGATGAGAGCTGACCTCTGCCCCCGTGCAACAAACCCTCTCGTGCTCCAGTCTCATCACGCCGCCACGATTTAGCCAATTGCCAGCCAACCAACCTGTAGTCCAGACGTACCTCTCCCTCCACAAGAGATGCCCCTCGGCTTTTGAAAGCTGTCGCAGCTTGTCGTCAGCCATGAGCGTCAGCCCGCACGTTCCGGCCGTGGGCGCCATGCTGCTGCTTCCTGACGTCGCCCCCGACATCAGCAACACGACTTCCGGTCACGTGTTGGGGGGCGAAGTGTTCGTGGCGGTCAATGCTAACGTGGAGGACACGTCGCCTTCGCTGGCCTCTACGCGTTTCATCGTGCAAACCGTCATCACCCCCATCGTCGTGACCATCGGGTTGCTAGGCAACGTCCTCAACATGCTGGTGCTGGTGCAGCCGACCATGCGCACCTCTACCAATGTGTACCTGCTGGTGCTGTCCCTCGCCGACAGCGTCTACCTCATCTTCAGCTTCGCTCTCTCTTTCGTCGACTGCCGGCTCCCTGGCCTGAGCTACACCGCCTACACCTTCAACACCTACGGCCGCACCATTAGCGACCTCGCCGGCAACATCGCGTCTGGATTATCGTCGTCTTCACGGTTGAGCGCTACGTGGCTGTCTGCCACCCTATTCATGGAAAGGTGTGGTGCACGGTGAAAAGGTGAGTGAGACCGACGAGTTAAGCAAAACAACAAAAAAAGTTTTCTCCTTCACTTCCCTTTCAATCCTAAAGGTTTCAGAAATGTTTGTAGGTTTTACTTCCTACCAGAAATTAATTTTCTCCTTAGAGAAGTTATTCCATTTTTAATGCAGAAATTTATTCTATAGACTAGGCAATAGCTCCTTAGAATAAATAATCAAAATATATATATATACCATCTGAAAAGTCTTGTCCAGATCATGTGTATGTGTGAACATATATTGAACTTACTGAACTTTTTACATCAGGACTGAGTTAAAATGTCAGAAGAATTTTTCTTTTGAAATATAAATGTATATATCCTTGTCTGTATTAAGCCATGTGATATATATATATCATTAATCACCTGAAGCTGGTTAGTTGAATTAATTGATTAGATTTATGCTTGGATTTTAATTTTATCCAGTGGTTATTATGTTAATATGTAACCACACTATCTCATATAAATTATTATGCTAACATGTAACGATACTTACTATGATGTAAATTATTGCAACACATCGCCATTTGCAGAATATTTTGAGAGCCAATATTTTTTTATTTATATTTTAGATGAAGTTTTATCACTCATCTCATTTTATGTGTTGTTTTAAAATCATATTCATCCTAAAACTATACTGTCGAGGCTGTATATAATATAAAAAGTCCGCCGCTGAAACCATTACAGTTCATTATAAAAATAACCAAGAGCCCTTTGCTTGCCGAACAAAAGCTCGCGACGAGCGATACATTTACATATATAATAATTATATCAAAGTAGTGTCTCTTTTAAAACAAATCGTTATCAATTTTAAACGACCATTAATACCCTATAGCCCCAAACAATTGCGAAAACACTCGACATTAGCGCAAAAAAGCGGAGATGGGTTTAGCTTTGATCAGCTCCTGGTAAGGACTCCAAGGACAGGGATCACGTGCAGCAGTAGTAGTTGAGAGGTATTGCGTTGGGAAAACTGTTTTCAATGTTGTTGTTTTTTTCACTTTCACGTGAACAATTCTCGGTCACGCCTTTCATGAAGACCCGTTGACGACCGAGTGAACGGACTGTGTAAAGCTGTGTAAAGTCCTATCGATTGATGTGCTTGTCTATTTTACCAAGTATCAACCACACATCTAGACCCAGTCTTGTAGATAATTAGTCAATTATCACAATGAAAAAGGGGAAAACATCTTTGTGTTTAATGCAGAACTGTTTGTTATAATTATAATAATAATTAGTACAGAGCCTAAATCTCGCTTTTCAAGTTGATTACTGTGCTAGGGAAAAAAAATCAGCTGCTAGTGTGGAAAGGTTGTAAAGTAAACGTAGTTTTACAAGCAACTAACGAAGATACTTCAACTGGAGCTGAGAAAGAAGTGACTCGACCTTCTGTAGACGAGAGAGGAATATCTCATCGATGAGCAGAAACAGTTGTTGCCTGTTACTACGAATCCCTCTCAATCAGACCATTCAGACCATTGCCTACCTACAGCACACAGAAATGTAACTCTTCTTTGGAGAAAACACAATGAGTGGCAAAATTTCTTTCCCTTTCTCTCTCTCTAATTGCTTTTCAGGACGGGTGAAGTCCATCGCTCAATTTCACAGGATCAACAAATCAAGAGAAAAAACAATCCTGTAAGAACAGAACTGCTTGTCTTTATCTCTTGGCGCATTGGTTGCCCCCAAAGCGCGTTTTGTTTTCCTTCACAAGTTTTTCCATGGAATCTGCAACCTAAACATGTCCGTGGCTTACAAGTTACAAAACATAAAACACAATATATTTTTCCGGATTCAGTTTCCACTGCCAAGAAGAATAATGTGAGCACGAGTTCTTTTAGAAAAACAAATCCGAATGGAAGCATTTCTTATTTTCACAGCATAGTTAACAAAATTTTTAACATCCGTCCCACTAAAATCTGTGAAGGATGGAAAGGAAGTTTCCTCTTTGATTGTTGTTTTTGGAAAAAAAAAGACACAGTGGTAAGATCGTTAATGGAAGCTGGAAAAAGCAGGGATGACAGATGTACCCGGAGAGACTGAAACAGAGAACTCCAAATTGATAGAAATAATACCTAAGCCAGAAACAATATTTTTTAGAACCCTTCTGGTTTTCCAATAAGCACATAAGCTGAAATGTTGAAATGTTGCCAAGCAAATGGCTGATGGTATCGCTACATGCGCTTCTTTGCTTGCTTCCTAACATCTCGAATCAGTTTTCTGTCTTTGCCAGGATTTCATTTTGTAATAGCCATGACATAAGTGCTGTCCGATTTAGAAGAAATCTGCTGGAACCCATTTTGTTAATGGCCTAGAAGGAAAGAAACATTTTCAATCCCAGAAGAGTGTTTTAAAGACCTACCCGAGTGTAACTTTTTCAAATGAACAGCTTTTATTTGGATAAATAGTAGTTTTCACAAACCTGAAAAACTTAGCTCTTTTATTCTGAAGATACAAAATATAAACCGTCTATATGTAAACAAAGAGCTGAATCTGAGTCACATATGTTGGAATATGGACATATTCGTGTCTTCAGAGCTACAGTCAATATAAAGGTAGGAGCGGATGTCAACATGACTATGTGAACTTAACATCTCAGAATATAAATGAGAATGTTGAGGTTTGAAAGGTTTGTATTTTTTGAACGAAGATGTTCTTATAGTGAGATTTGGGAACCAGCATACTTTTTCGGTAAACGAAAAATCATACTGTAGTAGGTCTTTCAGAAAAGTGAATGAATTTGTTCTTGGAGAGCAAAAGGCAAGAGTAAGGTAATATAGAGGCTGTCCTGCCAACAAATTTTTCTCTTTTTAACTCTTGACCACCTAGGAAGTAACTTCCCTGATGTGTGACGAACAAAAAATCAGATGGAGACAATGCTTAGGGCTGCTAAATATTTTTTGTTATGAAAATTTTCCACATGATTTATAAACAGAAATAATAAAGGAATTACACTGAAGGTGAACATCTGAGGAAACAAAATAAACCGTCTTCCATCGTGCTAAAGTAGATGAGAGTCCTGTAAAACAAAAATGAGAGAAAATAAAAAGAACACTACTTAGACAATTGCTTCTGGACAAATGAAGTTTTTTTAGGGGGAGGATTTCCTGGGGTTCGATGGTCCTCCCAGTATTACACCAGGGTTCAAAGCTGTTTGCTCTAGAGTTACGGTCTCTTGTTCCGATACACCTGACTGAGAGAAAGCTTTTGGGAGGAAGAGTCACATCCTCTAGGGTGTTTGCTGAAGGGAAAGCTACCCCGAAGAACTATCCGAGCTACAAGTAGAAAAAAGGGTTAGTAGAGGTATTTATTCCACTGTCTTGGCTGAGTTCTCCTGGCTTCCATTGGGATTCAGTCGCTAGACACACTTTGTTCCAACCGGTCACCATTTCTATTTTATACTTCATTTAGTGACAGCTTGGCTGTCACTTTTTTCCCCTTCTGTGAAAGGCATGCAGGGTGCACTCTGTCGAAACCCAATGCAAGATGTTAATCAGGGCAGTGGTCCGAAGGGACTTTCACGATTAAGGAAATTTTACAGAGTTTCGTTTGAGTGGCTTGTCTTGGTGGCAACACCTTTTGGCAACGGCAAGACACACAGACACTAATTAGTTTCCGAAAATAGCAGATTCTTTGAAGACAAGAACGCTGATGTTGTCAGGCAACTGCAGGAAGTTTGTTTTCGAGACTTTCGTACTCCTCTGTTGAAATAAAAACTTCCTCTGTTTGGTTTTCATTATCTATCTGCATCTTCTATCTCCTATCTCGTTCAGATTCGTACATCTACATGCAATCTTCTCTTTCTACGGGGGATAGAAAATGAAATAGTGAGAAGAATGACTTGATTCATTGCTTTTTTCCTTAGACCGAATATATGGAGGTTTTGACCAGTTTTTTTTTAAATTTTGCCTGCAACGCCACCACCATCTGTTGCATTTTGTCAACGACTTATTGGTTGGGGAAACTTAAAAGCTTTCAGACAAGTTTCAGCTGTTCGAGAAACTTCTTCCAGTGGTGTCATATTGTCTCAATTCCTCGGTGGTGTAGGTATCAGAGATGTTGGTGCTGGAGAGACTTCTAGAAGTTTACAGACATGACGGCTGACTATAGGATTATGGATTTCTTTCAATAAGTTTGAATAGCTTTAGCTTTTTAATTTATTTGTCTGTCCTGATACTCTGTCTTTTTATCAAATATCTCGTCTCTCTTCTCTCTCACACATTCGTGATGTCATCACCAGGTTTGGCAAGAGGTATCCTTATTTTCCTGCCCATGTGATTGAACTCAAACTACAAATTGTAAGCACTGGGGACTTGGACTTCCCTCTGTGTGCCCGCCCCTCCTCTGGCACAAAGAGCTGTTCATGGGATCAAGTGCCGGCGAATTAATGTGAACGGCTCAGAGCAGGAGATAATACCTTTGTGAAGACCCATCACAACATGACAAGATTTTAGAAAATTGCTTGACAGCTAGAGAAACTATTTTTATATCAAGTTTTCAACCCCTTGCCCAACCACCATCATGCTAACGCATATAGTTGCGAAATTAAAAAATTATTTTACTCATTTCGGAGGGTGACACCTTTTCTATTTTTAACTCCATGTTTGGTCCACGGTGGCGCATTGGTCAGACAATGAGGATCATGGCGATGTGCTGGTGCAAGGGAAAATGAGGGGCAAGATGGACACACAGACGCTACAACACTCGCATATGCACCACACACACATCTAACAAGTGTGAAAATAAAGGATTTGAGAATGGGAAGTCTTAAGAGGACTCCTTATGCAAATCTGGTAATCAGTAAATAACCGATGACGATTCTTCCACACTGCTAAAACATCTTTCCACTCGAAGCATTCAGCGGGTTTTTTTCCCTGCTAATCTCGGTCTCTGTAGGGACAGAATTCCTTTTCTTCCTTTGCCTGATTGGCACATTTTTAAAGTGAGGCAATTCACCTTTAAAGTGTGCAGAAAATTGCCTTATCGATTTCACATTTCAAATTTGCACCCTTAATGGTCCCATCGGGGATATTCTTTAACCTTCATCAAAGAAGAATATTCGAAACGTTTTAATTATACTTGAATTTCAAATCACATTTGATACGGTAAAGTCAAAAGATTTTCCACTTATCGGTTTATATAGCGCGAGCTATGAAATTCCTCAAAGTCGTTTCGTCTTTGAAGGAGAAGATTTCAAATGTGTGGAATGTGGAATGTCTTCTGTTTGCAAGTCTTCTTTCAATGTGATGGATCGGTATTTTTGACAAAAATTACTAGTCTTGGGTTCTATCTCAATTTAATTTCAGAATTGAGGATTTTTTGTGTGTGTTTTTTTTTTAACTTGGGTGTGGGGAGGGAGATGTGATGTCCTCTCCTGAACAGATGATGTTAGCTAGAAATCTCTTCTTGCACTTCAAGATCCGATGAAGTGAAATTTCCAGGTGGAGGTATTTGATCACTTCCTGGAAGACAGATAAGTGAGCAGGTAAGAGGTAGACAAATACATTGACATGCCGGTAGACAGGTAAGAGTGAGAGAGGTAGACACATTGACAAGCCGATAGACGGATAACATTTGGGAAGATTGCTAGATGACAAATAATCTACGAAGCATACTACAAACAAATAAAAGCAAGTAACTAAAATTAATTTATATTCAGACGTTATCCTCGTTTTTTCTCCAGATTAACTCGCACAAGTATCATCCAGAAAGGCTTAACCTACTTAGTCCTTCAGTCAATTAAACTAAAAATCTCTCATTGCTATTTTTTTCTTCCAGAAGGTCTGAGCCTTCATCCTTCCAATAACATTTAAGCATGTACAATTAAGTGGAACATTGAAATTCCTCAAGAATCGCTGTCGGCCTTCTCAAAAGGTTTCAG
Organism: Pomacea canaliculata; assembly: GCF_003073045.1. Lineage (NCBI taxonomy): Eukaryota > Metazoa > Mollusca > Gastropoda > Architaenioglossa > Ampullariidae > Pomacea > Pomacea canaliculata. The sequence goes on from NC_037593.1 coordinate 15,981,846, forward strand.
CAATATTCCTTTGGGGCTCTGCAGTAATGCTGGTGGAAAACGAAACATCTGTTGATGTAATTTGGAGACGTGGCACTGATGCCATGAACACCGACCTTTTTAGGTGCTTATTAGGTCCTCGGGCCATCAGAGAGAGAAATGAAGAGAGACGAGAGAGGGGGGATGGAAGAGAGATGAGAGAGAGAGGGGGAATTGGAAGAGAGGAGAGAGAGAAAAGTGGGGTAAGGGGTTTACACAAGAAACTAAGGAGTGCCAAAAGGGAAATGTATCCTGTACAGGTCTCCACAACTTTTCACCAATCTGTGATTAATCACTTATTTACACTCTTGGCCTCTACAAGGAAACGCCATGTCGTTGAATAAAAATGCATACGTTATGTATGATGTTGAACTTCTGAAGAATTTTCATTTCTTTTCATAGAAGCCTATTCTTTTCTCATTAACTATGCTTTTACTCATATTTAGCCCTCTCTTCATTATTTTAGTTGTTATTTTATTGGTTTTTTTACACGGGGAACTTGTGGATTATATTCCAATTTTATCAACCCACACTGTAGGCTCATTTAAATAATTTTGTTTACATGTACCAGTTATCCTAGTAAAATACAGAAATAAATTGTTTGTAACATTTAATGTATGCAGCAGAGAATTTAAATGACACATACTTACATTTACCTATCAACATAACGAGACATATACATACACATATAAAATACATATTTGTTATATAAACATACATCCACGTACTAATTCAAACCAACTAAATACATTTATGCCATATTTCCAGTCTCTCCCTGGATCCTTGTCTCCCACTTTTGTTTCATAATCGTGTCATTTTGTTTACTATTTAAGTATTTATACAGATTTAGTCAGGTCAAGAGGTCAAACTTCGCTTTGAGAAAATAATTTATTTATCTGTCCTTCACTTCCCACTTCCAAAATGTGACTATGCATCTACACATTGCCACATATTTCACATACATACATGGAAGCTGGTTTTTCTAGGTAGGTCGCACTTCTAATTAGCAATCTTAAGAACCTATTTATAATAAACAAAATACACAAACACAGTGTGTACAGTTAGTACATTTTCTGACACAGACCTTTGCTATAATCAAGAGCGCCCACATTTGTCTGTGTGTATGTGTGTGTGTGTTTATGCATATGTGTGTACGTGTGGGTTTGTGTCTATATGTTCTTGCTCGTGCTTAGTTTATGCATGCAGAATAAAGTATAAACAACAAAGTTTTATTTCACTTTTGTCAAAGAGCGTGACAGTCCTAATTTCTTTCACATTATTTTCTTTGTCCCTTCCTTCGCTGTCTAAGGGTCTACTAATTTAAGACTGGCAAATCCTGTCTTATTTCTCCCGGATGTCAAGACACGATCTTTCATCATTAGACGAGTAAAACAATGTACTGGTGTCAGACGAGCCGTGCATCTGCCGGTATTACTGACAGGACATCATGGTTCATCCTCCGTAGTCCTTAATAGCTTCCGATCGTACTCTCTGGCTGGTCTTTCGAACTCGAACCTTACTTATGACCCAGGAACATCCTCAAAAATACAAAAGAAACTCGAGCTTATTAAAAGTATTTTACTATTTTTTTTCTACCCGCAGGCAAGACCAAGAAAAAGGTTGAGTTACGACCGGTGTTAAAAGATTTCAGGTTGTTACAATAACAAGACCACAAGTCTCAGAAGTCTAGTTTATGGCCACATCCTCGTACAAAATATCAATAGTGGAATAAGAGAAGAATACATCAATAATCGAATGAAAAATTTCTCCAACTTTCTCCCAGCACTGACACATCAGTCTTCCCTCTCTCGTACACTACAGACGCAGCTTCTCTCTGTGTAAGTAATGAGAATAAGCTTGATGTTAATCGAATTGTAAATTTTCTGTGAACATTGTCCAACTGATCTTTGACCACCAGCTTCACGTTACTTCTTCTAGTAGCATAACTTGAATTAATTTACTATAATTAACGCCACTTCTGACAAGCTTTCCATTGGTTAACACGTCCTGTCAGCCAGAATCTACATGAATGCAGTTTATTCAAAAATTAATTTTATTTTATTCTGGGTTTTTTTCCTCGTTCCATTTGCTATTTACAACACTAAAATTATTGTCTGATGGAAACTGGTTTATAGAAAGGTCACAGCAAGAGTTCAATGCCATTTGTCTCCACTCCATGTGTGGCCGGCACATGACCTTTCTGTCCCGCGGAGTGTCAGGCGCTCCGACGAATATGCGATCGCTTATCCATCAATATCTTTTAAGTGGATTTGAAAATTAGACCATCTTTTGGCCAGAAGACTAGACAGGCGCATCCTGATCACAGGAAGGCATTCCCAAGGCACAAAGCGCCATTATTGGGTTAAAATCGCCCCAACGGACCACCCGACGATGGCGAGCGGCAGTCTGTTTCTCCGGTGTCTGAGCAGTGTTCATCCATTCCCTGCTTCCACTGCGAGGTGCTGGAGATGCATCGTTGTTTCTGCATTATGCTGTATTTTCTTTGGAAAAAAAAATATCCGAGATCTTTGTCCTCGTTTCTTTTGCATAAGGATTGTTGATGCGAGTTCATGCGTTTGCGTGCGTGAATGCGTGCGTGTGCACGCTTGCTTGCATGCGGAGGTATGAGTGTTTAAGTCCTGTATTTACAGTCGTGCCCCGCGCGAGCTCGTTCCCACATGAACGACAAATAGAAGCCGAAATGAATCTAATATAAGGGTGTGCTATGTGTTTCCCTAGCGACCGCCTCCCAGCATCAATCAATCGATCAGTTGCCATCAATCTTTTAATCTAGTAGGCAGGTCACGGAGTACAAGTAATTATCATCAGAAACCTCAACCCTCGAATAGAGTCACGAAATTTTACCCTTGCAAATTGTTTGCTGTCATTGTTTTTGTTATTACCACTGCAACTAAAATGTATCCTGTACAATTATATTGATTGGTGGATGGAGTCACTCTGGATGTTTGGTTCGTTCATTCCTTCGTTCATTTGTATTTCTTTTCTTTTGTGTTACAGAGCCAAGCTCTTCTCACTGGGGGCAGTTCTCTTCTGTTTTACCAACACATTCCCAGGATTCCTGGAACTGGAGGTCGTGGAGGAGGAGGACGGACCGCAGTGCAGATACACTGAATTCGCGCAGAGGAAAGCGTACGAGCTGGGCTACACCTGGTGGTACGTCACCATCTTCTTCTTCGTCCCCATCGTCTTCCTCCTCATCTACAACTCGCTGCTCATCCGAGCCCTGCTGCGGGCCAGTCGTGAACGGGAGTCGATGGTGACTGGAAGTCAGAGAAGACACTTCCACAGACGAGCAGCTTCCGTCTCCGACCGGCGCGGAGTGTGCGCGTACGTGGCTTCCTGCTGCTGCTTGATGGAGAACCGCAAGGCCGTGGACACTGCCAGGGCTCCCATGAGCTGTCCTACAAACGCAGACCTCACACCTGCTTCCTGATGTGCGAAACTTTGACTGGTACTCGAGGAGAAAGCGAGAGTACACGGACGTTTTCGGCAGTTCGTTTTACGATGGAGTGTGTCTGGAGGACGTGGGAGATGGCAAGGTCCACACACCCATGCCTAGCAATGTGCTGCTTGTTGATGGCAGGCCGAGGTCTGGTCGGCGATCAGGAAGACGTCGCTGTCGCAAAATGTCGGGATCGTCTTTGAAATGCTTCAGAAAAAGAAAGCGGGAGAGGGAGAGCGAAATTAGTACATCGGAGTCCACTCTCCGGGTGTCCCTGTCGGTGAGGCTCAAGCGCCAGGACACAAAGGAGACGAGCACTTTCAGCACCACCGAGACGACGAGTTCCAGGAAAAATGACCCCCAGAGGGAGCCAGTGCGACCGTTACTCAGCAACCAAAGCACTTCCCCGTCAAGCTCCGTCAACTATTCCTCCTCCACTCCTTCCCCGGCAGGTCGCGAGTCTTCTGGCTCCGGCCGCAGGTCACGTGAGCAGCAGAAGGTGACGCTGATGCTGGTCATCATCGTCATCATCTTTCTCGTCTGCCAGCTGCCCTGGACCATCCTCTATCTCTACAAGGCGTACCTCTCTGCGCACCAGTCTGGCGCAACCGGAGGTGACGCAATAAAAATCGCTGGCAATGTGGTGAACCTCCTGGTGCTGATCAACGCGTCGGGAAACTTTTACTTGTACTCGTTCTTCAGCAAGAGATTCAGGCGCACTCTGGCCAAGCTGATGCTCTTCTGCAAGTCGGAGTTCACAGTGTCATCGGTGTAGACGTAAAGCACGTGATCGTTAATTATGAAAGGATCTTCTGATCAGACAGTGGGACTGGGAACCTTCAATCACTCTTCCTCTACTTTTCTTTCTTACCGCGTAAGAAGAATAACTATTTGCATATTTTATTTTTAAATTGATTTAATGACGTGGTAATACGTTAAACTGGGCATTCTTCTTTTCTTCTCTTCTTCGTTTGGTACCCTCGTCGCTCCTTTTTTCTAAAACAACAAAATTATAAATTCATAGCCTTATAGCAAGATGGATATGCTAGTCTTGAAACTTCGCAACAATTCGCTTTATTTGCTCTCTTCAGACACGATATCATTGACAGCTGTGTATATAAGCAATTAAAATTGTGAATTTTTTTTTAATTTCTCTATGCGCTTGGTCATTGCTGTCTTCTTGTTGCGAATTTTGTGTAGGTGTAGGTGTTTAAAATCATAGCTTGCAATTGTCAGGCATGGTTAAGGCTATTGTCCTCATTCCTTAGATGTCACATCATCATCATCATCATCATCATCATCATCATCATCATCATCATCATCATCGAATTAACTTGCAGGGCTCCAACAGAGGCGCCTTTTATTTCGCTCACCTTTTCTCGCACAACTTCCAGACTTCTTTCGAGTGATTGGCGCATGAACAGTTGGCAGCAATCTTGACTCTGGTCCTAAATTTTATTAGGCTCTTTTCGCAGGGCCGCGAGTTTGTTTGTTGACCAGAAACAAAAATTGAAAGAACTGGCGTCCATCCACAGCGGCATTTCTCACGGCAGAAAATATTTTTAATAAACCATTTGAAGCTTCCTGTGATGTTGCCTGGGAAACATTCTTTGTTCGGCAGTTCTCTTTGAGAACTTTCTGAGGTGAATAATTTGAGACCGGCAGCCATTAACTTCTGGCCGTTGGCATCCCGCGGGGTGCTAATGTTGTGCACGTGATGTGGCTGCGTGAGGTCAGGGTCATCATAACCTCCTGACGTCAGTCTATAGTGCTCGTGTTGTTCATGTAGCCTGGTGCAAAACCCACAGCCGGCTTGCACGACTGCGTGCGTTTCCTTTCCATGCATGACAATGCAGGTATAGTCTATTCTCCAGGTGCAGTATATGGACCTGTTACTGTACAGAAAGGACGTACAAACACTACTGCAGTGCGGCCCACTTATAGAGCTTTATCAGTGATGGACGTGTACGTCAGATAATTCTTTTTTCTCTCCTTCCCATTGTCTCTTCTTTCTGATGAAGATTGCTGCACTTTTAATACCCTCCACCCATTTTGGTAAAAAAAATGCTGAAGTCATTTCACAATCAGCCGGTGCTTTGTCAATATTATTTGTTAAAGTTTATATGATGCTGTAGGTGTTTTTAAAAATGCTTACAGTGTTCATGTTGCTGATAATCAGATATATATTTCTGTTGTTTTTCTTCTTACTCTCGAAGTTAATCAGACAGCTTTGAAGTTGTGCAGTAAGCACGCTATCATTGGAACGTTTCCTCCTTTCTGTCTATCATCTTTCGATTCCATGGCATCTGCTGGTCACGTGACCATCCTGCACGCCTCAGACAATCAAACGTAGAGGTAGATTTATCTCTGGCAATTTCGTGTTTACCCTGAATATCCTAAAACTCTAGTCGAACAATGCTTCTCATTGGCCGAGATAAGGACTCTCCATGTTTATGATGCTATTTTGTAAAGATTGGAATTAAAGATTTTTGATGCCGACATTGCTGTGGACACTGTACGACTTACTTGACAATGCTCGGTCCACATTTGTACATGTTCTCTATCGCCACTGGGAAAAAATAAATATGAACAAGTCGAAGAGATATCCTTGCATTCTTTCGTCTCTGGCTTTGTACATGAAGATAGATGAAATGTCTGTCTTGTCTGTCTCTGATGATGATGATGATGATGATGATGATGATGATGATGATGATGATGATGATGATGATGATGATGATGATGATGATGATATGATGATGATAATAATAATAATAACAATAAAATAACAATAACAATAACAATAATACGAGTGGTTTATATTGTACAAGAGAACGAGACATCTACATCACATGAAGTTCGAAAGGATAGACAACAATACAACAGTACTGATTACAGACAAGAGACAACATCTAGAGGAAGCGAAGAAGAATCGGGTAACAAACCAGCTGTGTTTCTACCTCTCTACCTTTCCGTCTGCCTCTCTATCTTTCTCTCTTTCTGCCTGTTTTATGTTTGGTTGTATGCATGCATCTCCCATGTACGACCATAGCCTGCTGCAGCATTCTCTGAAGTGCATCTGCAGCCATCTTCACATCCTGATTGACCTCGACAGAAACCTCAGAAATGGTACCTGTCCAGTCCACGCGAGACGTGGTCACATGCTGATAATATCTGTGCAGTGACTTCTGTACACTCTGTACTTTTCTAATTAACCGCTTCTGGCGGTAAACATGGGTCAAAGGTCAACAAGCAAGCCACACGTGCGCACCTCAGAAATCAGAGGGATATCTCCTCCTCCAATTTCTAATCCTCAAAAAAAGAGGATTAGGGGTTAGCATGGCAACTGAGAGGCTCCCCAAAAAACATTTGCTTTAGCTTTCGTGCTTTAGTGTAAATAAGATGTTTTTCAGAGCGGAGTTCTATTCCAGGAAAGCTGTTTTTGTTGGCACCATCTTCCATAATATAACAGCTATCAAGATTATTATATAGTATTAAGAAATAGTCAGACAGAGATTATTTTTTTTAAATTAGAAAGACTACGTTCTTTCATGCATTCTTATCATGACTGACAAAGCATAGATGCCTCTCTGTTGTTTTCAGCAGCAAATTAACTGCCATGAAAAGTTCTAATGTAGTTAGGTACATTTTACCTTTGGCGCATAATTCAGAAGAAATTATTTTGAAACTAATTTTTTTTTTTTGAGGGAGAAACCATCGGAAGAAGGGGTCTAAGGGGGTCGGTGTGGGCGGAAAGGGGATTGGCTATCCATCGAGTGGGAAGAAAAAGAGGATTATAGAGGAAGTGTTGAGATATTATCTTTATCTTGTCTGCGCTTGTTTGTTTGTGTCAAGATAGACTAGCAGCCGGCCTGCACGTGCAACAAGTCGCTCACCCAACACTGATTGGCTTACAACAACGGATTGGAGGAGGTAAACAGTCGTTGCCTGCGGTTTGTTTTTGTGTTTTTGCGTTGACAGAACCAGAAAAATTCAATCGGGGAAAACAGCAAAGCCTGGACAAAATTTGTATTTTCTTAGTGTCTTGTTTTGCGTAGGAGGCTTTCGGCTTCAGAACGAGGCTCAATCCTTTACAGACCTCATTATAGCTCTTCTTGAACATGTGGGAAAAGCTGTGTACATTACAAAATAATGATCATATGTAAATGTTGTCAATAACTACAGCTATCTTACTGTCAATGCTGAATAGGTTTATCAACTCATTCACTCAAGACAATTTGGTATTCTTTCAACAAAATACACCAAGATTGCCTGAAGCTGCCTGGGTCGTGTACATAGACTGCCTCTTCAAAGGACTTCCGAGAGAACAACTAATTCCTTCTATGATTGACTCTACGGACAAACAACGCCCAGCACATGCACCAAACAGCAGTAAGAACAAATGAAAGGCAGACAAAATAATCACAGCTAGTGGGGTGATCTACATTTAATATACTAAATACAATAAATTTACTCTGATAATGTTCACTCTCACTGAGTAAAACCAAAATTATGAAATCTACTGAGCATATTTTTTTTTCTGGACATGCAGTACAAGGCGGTGGAAGTGACTGGTCTGTTGTTGAATTATAATAGCTCAGGTGTAGACAAACATCAGCAGTCCTCCATTTAATAGAATATGGAGGCTGAATTATTTACACCCATACCTTTATAATTTCTTTTGTCTTACCTTTCATCTACAACTTGTACAGTTTGTTCTGGCTTCAGTCTTGATAAAGCCTGCTTACATTCGTTTTGTCAGTAGCTTGGAAAGAGCTTTTTCTTTTCGTTTTCAACAAGGTCCACGTGCAGCTAGTGCCCTCAGATATATGGTGAGTGGGTTCTCAAGAGATTCTGGTTTGAGACAAAGGAGACAAAGCACACTTTACTTCTCAACACAGTGAAGTTGTTTCTCGTTGTCTTGGTGAAGCTAATCTAAGCTATTGAAATATTTAATGGCTTTTATGGAAGTTTGAACATTGGTATATCTGTCTTGGTAGTGTAGCTGGTTCGTTCCTTAACTAAAATCTCACACATTCCGATTGGATATGATAAACATGCCTTACAATCAAATCCCTTTAGGCAAAATATACCCTGCTGTCGTCATTGAGTGAGGGGAGGTCACCGATTGAGCTTTTTGATTGTTACCCATTACTATTTTTCGTATATTGTATTCATGTTTCTAAAGAATCTGTCAACAAATTTTATAAAATTTATGACCTACTTCCAATGATTTGAGTTTAGTCGCACTTAAACTAAAACCAGCTTGCGAGTTGCGGTCCATCAGGATGTTTAGAGAAAAAGAAACGGATTACTTACAAATAATGAGAATTTTGTGACTAATCAAGAACTCGGTTTCCTGAAGTTTTGCTTATCTTTTCAAAAAAAAAACTGAGTGTGGTTTGTTTAGGGGAATGCTTGGGGAAATCATTTTCCAGCCAAAACAACCACAGATGTCAGTAAATGTATAAGCTTTTAGCAACACAAATTTAGACCCGTATGCTTCTCGTCGTCTGTCTGCGGCCTACATGGACTTTTTTGTAGAATTATACATGCATGTGACCGTCAGTCCAGGCCGAGGGTATCCCATTTCCGGTTTGATGTCGCCTGTTGATACGAGTAGCGTTCTTTGGCCATGTCACCTCATACAATAAAAACAATTATCGTCTGTATTGCTGTGTACCTTCGTGTACAGGTCAGGCCTGCAAATGTCCAACATTATCCTTTCATAGAATTCCAAAGGATGAGTAAATGGGTAAGCTTTGTCTGATGCAAATTCGTTTGGGTTTGTTTGTGTATGTGTGTGTGCAAGCCTGTCTACGTATGAAGCATGTCTGTAGACAATAAATGACATGAACCCCTCCATCAGGAGGAGGAATGTGTCACAATTACAAACAGAAAATTTTGCATTAGGAAAATAGGTTTTGCTACAATATACCCTGTCTCCGCTAGCCGCTTTCAAATTATAAAGATATAATTTACAGACTTTATCCATTTTTTCGCGATGCCTTTCAAAGGAGCAGAGCACATTTTTCGCACACCTAATTACGAAAATGTGGATTCTAGTGACTCAGAGGACATCAGTGCCATGCAGGCTAAGATTATACATGTTTAAGTGGCGAAACTATAGCTTGACCAAATACAGCAAGATATATTTGAAGTAAATCATTTAGTATGGTCCACAGATCATGCTATAAATATCAAAATGGCGCTTGGAGGAAACAGGTTTCCCACCCTCATTACATCTTATTTGTAAAGAGCAAAGCACCGTATGTTCACTGCATGAATCTTTAACTTTTTCAAGCACACGGAAGGGGAGAGGGATGATGCAGCAAAGCATCTAGCTATGAGAGCATAGTAATGAGAGCATAGCTAGTTTTCTAGTGTCCAGTAAGAAAAAGGTGGCAACTTCTCTGAGCCCGTCACAGGAGGCATGAAAGCCACTTACCCGGTGAATCCATCACGAAGATCAAACAGCTTTTATGACAGCCAGATTGAGAGGAACTGTGTATCAAAGTGTCCCGGATGCTCAAAATTGCGATGCTCAAGGGGTGAACCAGACAGTCTATTTTTGCTTCTCTCAAAACTAATGAGCGACTGAGCTGCATGTTAAATCTTCCTCTCGAAGGAAAAAAGAATGAGAAGTTCTTAACATTGTTCTGGAAAATTCTATGTAAGCTTCCAACCAGAATATAGAACACGTTTCGTGTAAACATCCGTGAGGAGTCCGACTGTTTTCTTTGTATGGTGGATATTGGGAGAGAGGGATTTTTCCATAATTCAGCACATGAAATAAAGCTTGACACATGCTTTTACAAAACAGATATTGTCCTTCCGCAAACCTGCGCCAGTAATTCTTACGTGTAATATTTACTTAGAATGAGAGGATTTCTACAATAAAATCAATGCACACGCTTAGTGGAAAAAAAATTCCCAATTTTCCCATTCTGTTTGATTTTTTTTTTTTTTTTTTTTTTTTTTTTTTTTTGGTTTTGCGGAGTAGAGTATTTGATATTCATCTTCTTTCATCCACTCAACTTCTAGCTTCAGCTATGCTAGCAAACAGACCTGATTATAAAAGTCTTGTTCGTTTCTTTCATAAAAATTCTTGTTTTAGAGCATTTCTCTGACAAAATTTGCCCGTTATAATGATGGCGATGTTTGACTGCACTTTTAAAGGCAAACAGTCTTTAGAAGATGAAAGCATTCCATCTAGATAGTATAGTTTAAAATTATTTACCTTGCACTCTTTCTACAGGCTGCTTAGAAAAAAATTCTTCTTAAGTTCTTCACCGATTGAACTTTCTTCACGGTGTTCGCAAAAATTTATCAGAATAAAATGATGTGAAAAAGCCTCTTTACCTGTGTATGCGTGTATTAGTATTTATATTTGTGCATATAGAAGTATACATATAAGTCATGTGTACACACATATAGATGTGTGTGTGTGCGCGCGCGTGTGTGATTATAGTGTACAGTGAGGGTTGGGTGTTCTGGGTTCAGATCTCGTCTCCAGCACGAAGTTCTTTCTCTGCCTGTGGTATCTGTTTACACGACTGGATGTTGCTGGGTGCAATTAAAAATAACTATTTAAATAAAACATTGTGGATTTTTGTCTAATCTAATGACTGAGCCGAGAATTGTGTCCTTACACTGGTCTACCTGACCTCTGGTGGCAGGACAGAAAGTGGATTTAGAAGAAACAAGAGTCGGGAGAAAGCACAATGTCATCCGAAATGAACTACGAACAAAAATGTCCCGCGGAAGAGTTGTTTAGCATCGTTCAAACTAATCTGATCAACGAAATCCACTTTGGTTGTTCTGGCAATGTTCGTCCGTCACATGGCCGGATAACTCCCAGAATTCCCAGCTCCCGTCCTTCTTTTACCCCGATTATTTTAAATACATGTCAGTAAAGCTTTCACCAAGAAAAGACCTGCATGTCACGATCTTCACGTTGTGCATACATTTCGCACGTGATGGAGCGAGACAGTCCGAGATTTGAGATTTATTCCCAGATACATCACGGGAAAGTTGCTAGCCACGTACACATGTATCACGTGAAAAGAAAGAACCGCTTTCCGTGACGGGATTTGAACCTCTGACTCCCGATCTTTCTTTTATTGGTGTCAAGTGCTTAAACGTCACACCATCCTGCAGGGAAACAAAGAAAATAAACAAAAGGAAAAGAAAGAAAAACAGAAAACAGAAATAAAGAATGGAAAGAAGAGAAGAACAAGATCACAAGAAAGAAATGATAATGAGCCTGTAATGTCAGGGTTAGGTCGATTTACCTCTGTGAGCTCCACGATCACGTGTTGAAGTGAAGCTTATCATGTGCCTGCCGACAAAAAGTGCATCTGCAACCTTTTCATTGTATAACACAGGCGCTCGCTCGGCATCCAACTGTTCCTAGCAATCTGTTTGTTTTGGCTGTCCCTCTTCCTGCCTTTTCTCACAGAGGAACAATGGCGCCACATACTGCCTTGTCGCTGTTTTCATTGCCTCCAGCCATTCTCCCCGCATTCACAACACACAATCAATGCAGTTTTTAAACCTTCAAAAGAAGTTAATCATTAAATTATTCCTCCCCTCCAAGGCAGCGATTTTCTGCAGGTGCTGGATTTTCTTCATCTCAAAGCTCTTCCTTGAATCTTGCTAACCGCCCACTAGCAGATGAGACTGGAGGTAATAATAACCAATAATCTCCTTGGATTTCGAATCAAGAATTTTCAAGCAAAGCAATCTGAAGCTTAAAGAGAAAATTCTGCAGGAGGATTTCAAGAGCGTTGCTTTGGAGACGGAAGCTCATTCCAGAAGTGCCATTGTTGTGCTGCAGTAGTGGGACAAGCTACCTAGGAATGGCACACAATTATTATTTAGTGTTTAGGTGATACATTTTATCAGATACAAAGAAGGATAACATGAAAAGGAAGTAACATTTATAGCTGGAGAGTACGACAGAAGACATGACACAAGCACACGTGACCTTTCCACAGATATAGCGCACGTGCACAAAAAGGAAATCATGCAAGACCTTGGTACCAACATACCTGCGATAGGGTCTGATTATATTCTAGAAAATTTTTGTAAATTATTGGTGATGATGATGATGATGATGATGATTGATGATGATTGAGGATGATTGAGGATGAGGATGAGGATGAGGATGAGGATGATGATGATGATGATGATTGAGGATGATTGAGGATGAGGATGAGGATGAGGATGAGGATGATGATGATGATGATGATGATGATGATTACAGCTAGCTCTAATACTTTCGCTAGTTTCTAAGTTTACTTTTCTATACAGATCAGCTAATTATTTAGACACTTGCTTCCTTTCCATTTTTTTCCATTTTTGTCTTTAGTCCTTTCTTTTTTCTTTTTTTTTCTTTCTTCTACAAGGGTATTACACGAGTACGCGAAGTGCGTAGCTCCTAATTCATAAAATTATTGATTTTTGACGAGAGAGAGAGAGGGTTCATACAAAAGTTGTTTATTTATATGCAATGTCCAAACACGCGTATGAATTCATCTTAAGACGAAGGATTATTATTTCTGCACTAAAAGACTTTCAGAGGGTCTTCTTCGATCTTTGGAATACCGCCAACATCAACATATTGGATGCAGTTTGTTATGGAGAAAATGATTCCTCCAAAGTTTTGTTGTTTTTGTTGGTTTTTTGTTGTTGTTTTTTTTTTTCTTTTCGAGCATGCTTAAATCTTGGGATGCTCCCTGCTCCTAAAGTTTAGAGGAGAATAGATTACGGGTACATCTCGAAACACCCTCTGGTACATAGAGATCATTCCCCCTACAGTTCGCTGAACTAGTGCGACATTCAGCGTGTTATATCAAAGATCATCATCATCATCATCATCATTATCATCATCATCATCATCATCATCATCATCATCATCATCATCATCAAAAAACAACGATGATGGATGTTTTCGCTGGTTGTAGGGATAGATTAACAACAGTGGTTTTTTTATTCCTCTCATTTCCCGGATCTTATCTGGGATTTATCGAATGGGAAGAGATTTTATTTTTCTTTCATCTCTCTCATTTTCTTCTTTTTTCTGTTTTTCTTGCAGAAACATTTTATGCATCCAGTTACATTATGACTTACTGAAATTCAGATTTCAGTATACCTGGTTAACTAACGAATAAAATATTTTTAAGCATTTGCTATACTTATTCTAAATCATGGGTCTATTGAAATTGTTCAGAACCTCTGAGAATTTAACAGGATAATAATAATAATTATTATTACTACAGTCGCGAACCATAAGTCTGTGACCTTACAAAAATAATCAAAAAACTACGATCACTTATTCAATCACAAGCTAAAAGTTTAGTTTACCTGTGACAAATTTATTCTCAGTTATTCTGAAAAAAAAAGTTTTCACTCAATTCAGGTCTTTAGTTCACTTTTAACACTAGAGTTCACAAAACCAAAAGTAAACATTAACTCACAAAGAAATCAATTTTACAAGCAAATCATTTATCCCCTTGTGGTCTGAAACCAGAAATGACTCTGGGTGTGATGAAAGCTTCATGTCTACGAGACTTTTGTGAGAACCTCTAACCTTCCTTGAAATGTATCAACTGGAGGCTCCAATACCCCGCATCCTATTCACCTATCTGTCCTTTCTTCTATTGCTACAAGGGAAGAAGACAAATTATAACCTTTTTCGCTCTTTTTACCTTACAGTCATCCTTACTGATTGTAACCTATAGAAGATGGTTCACAACCCTGAACACAAGCAATTTCACTTCGGCCAACAGCAAAAATATTAACGGAAGCACGGTTGTCGAGGTGATTGGATTTTTCAAACAATCATGACTTTTCTGAGGTATTAATTAAAATTACCGCCTGATGTTGTGTCAGAATCTTGTCACAATGCCTCAGATGAAAATTATTTTTTGAAACCTAAAATAAAATTTCCGCTTGAGAAATACGTCTGAGGCTTTTCTAAGCATCACATAATAACTTGGTTTTATTCATGGAGTATTCTTCAACTTGTCCTTCATTGTTTCCCACTAGCTGGTCTTGGTATTTAAATGGCCAGCTAGAATTTATAAATACTTGGTTAAGAACTGGAATGCCAAAACAAACACACCGATAATTAAGCTTAATATGCACATCTTAATCTTGAGCTTATTGGCTCTGTCTACCTAAGGACTCATTCTTGACTTCGATCGCAAAATGTGTTTTTATCGTTAACGAAAACAAACATAGCGAGCAATCACATCTGTAAAAGCATAAAATTGAAAGATAAAAGGAGAATAACTATTCTTTTGGATTACTGTATCTTAGTTTTGTGCTTGTATAGATAAATGTGTGTTTATCTCTTTCTTTCTCTCTCTCTCTCTCTCACACACACACAGATGCCTCGTGTATCTTTACCACTACTTGAAACTATAGAATCGCTGACCAATCAGCACAGCAAACCTCAGGAAGTTATGTACACCAAACGCATCAACTACTTTCGAAGAATTTCTCCATCTCTTTGAATTATCTTTCACACTCATCTTTCTCTTCATCAGGGAAATGCACTACTCATCTTCCCACCACATTTATTTGCCTCCACTTTTCAGGGACCGATCATTAATCTGCGAGAAGAGCGTATTCTGACAACAGATGCTTCTTCTCCTCATGCTAACGAGACTCGTCCTAATACAAACCACAGGTGCACACTGTCCAGGGATACTGTGAGGGTTTTTTTCCCTTTTTGGGTGAGAAGTTACAGACACGTACAGGCCTTGTGAAGCCCACTAGGGCCTGATACACTGAGGAGACATAAGTAAATCCAACTGTCAAAGTGAGCGATTTCAGCGTCGGAGACTGGACGATAAAAAAGTGTGAGACATGTCTTTTAATGCACGCATTCCTCCACTGCATCTTGTATTCTTTCTGTTACATATGACTTCGGGTGTTGGTACTACAGTCATGAGCAAGCCACTTGGTAAGCCGGTGACCATGCTAGGAAGCATTGTACTCCATAACCCTCTCAAGACACTAATTCAATCTCGCTTGCAACGAAAGCCTCCTTTTAAAATTAAAAATATTTCCCCTCGACTACTTACCCACCTCCCATCTTGCACGTGCATTAATATGCGCATCCACACACACACACACACACACACACACAAACGCATGCACGTACGAACTTTCAGAGAGACAGGCATACATCCATGCATGCATCCATACAGACTGGACAACAGACATTCCAACACATCCAGCGAAAATCCTGCTCTCTCAAAGCCTAAGCGCCATTGATTCTCTTTCCCTTTTGCCTCCGCTCATCAGTTGTTATTTTTATTTTTGTATTTACAGGACATTTCTGGGTTTTTAAACTCTATAAACTGATTACGGCTACACGACGCCACCCAGTGAACTGCAGCTTGGGATGTAGACCCTCGGCGTGAACAAAGAAATAAACATAGTCAAGGAGGCAATAAGAGACAGAGATTAGGTACAGACCCACAGTACCTACCAGCAGGCTGACCAGTAAGTGGCAGCCCTACGAGTAATTGTCACATTTACAAGGATGTGTGTCCGAGATTTTAGCCACTACATCACAAAGTTTCCTATAAAGTACTTTCTTAACCGAGCAAATGTCCAACGTTTGGCAAAGCAGTGTGTAAAGGTCACGTGGAACCTATTGTCTTGAGGAGGATGTTCTGGACATGGAAGATCTGGTCACCATCCTAACTTCTAACACTGTCAGTACATTTGTTAGTACAAGTGAACCCGTGGGAAGTTCAAAATTTCAGCACTTTTCCCAGTTAAGAACGGTCTTTATGCTAACATTTCCGAGAAAGTATTTTGGTTTCACACGCCAGACTGCTAGTCTTATAGAACCAAACTCATGGAAGGCTAGATGAGACCATGACTTTCTGAAGACTTCGTCCACCCACCTGCTACCCGCATCCGTGACTGCAGCTTTGGAACTGGCACGCCTCACCCCCGATGATTCTTTCTTCGTCTTGAGTACGATTGTTGAGGTGGCTTTTCATCCTCTCCTCCTTGAGTGTCATGCCTGATTCTCCATGTGAAAGACTCTTTGTGCATTCCTCAAACCGACTAGTGGCTGCGCCGAAACCTGACCCGCCCTCTAGCGGGATTCAGCTCAATGATCAGTGGGAAGCAGCAGCTGGACTTGAGGGGGTGGAGTGGGAGCGGGGTAGGGATGGTGTGTTGTGTACAACAATTGAACCATAGTCCAGCTACTCAGACCAGGGCTGTCTTGTCCAGAAATACATCGCAGACATGGGTCGTACGGTTGGACAAAGCCTTTAGGCTCCTATTCATCCCATCTCTGTGAGTGTGATGGTGAGTTCGCCTCTTCCTTACAATTTCTGTTCCTGAAACCGTTCATTATGCGATATTAATTAAAAAAGCAAATATAATTGATGAATACAAATTATTTCGCTTGACTGATTGTTGAAATGAAAGAAGAAATGATCAGTGAACGACTCTGCATGGGCATTGAGTTCTTTATGCTATGAAAGATGGAGCTTGGAGGATGTGCTTATTTCTTCTTTGAAAAACGATAAAAAGTGAAGATTTGAGACGGAGGAAAAAAGCAAACAAACACCGACATTGACAACTCAGCACTAATATTTAGAATTTTTTCTATCTTAGTAAGCTTATTAAACTACACTTTGATCTTAGTCAAAAAGTTAAAGTTTTACAAATAAAACTGAGCTATAGAAGTTTTTCCACTTGACTTTTATTTTGTTCTTTCACTCATTTTGGTATCATTCCTAATGTACCTTTGTCTTGGTTTATTGTTGTTTATTGCACTTATGATGTTGTTGTTGTTGTTGTTGTTGTTGTTGTTGCTGCTGCTGCTGCTACTTGGAAAAATCACGATACATTGAGTCCTTGTTACTTGGTTCTTCTTTGCGTTTTGTGTGTTTATCTTTTATTGGTTATCACTATTGTTGTTTATCCTTCAGTCGCTCATATTTTTTATTTGTTCTTCTGTCCCTCGTGTGTTGCCTATATCTCTTCCTGTTCTTATGCGCTACGAACACGTTCCTTATAGATATGCTGCAAAAATCTTGCGTTTATTCTTCTTATTATTATTATTAAAGAGAAGTACAATAGTTAAACCTCGAGAACATAAAGACACAGGGTACAGTTTTAGTTTGATGTACAATGAGGGTAGCCATTAAGGGGAAGTATAAATACTCAGGAGGTAATTATGGATCTCACTTATAAATAGTTTGGAGGTAGCTGCTAACCAGAGATCTGAGATTGCTAAAGTCGAGGGGTCAGAGATCAAAGGTCAGAATCTAGAGGCGCGCACAAAAGCGTCCCCATAGTAACGCCTTGTGCCTTCTGACCAGCACGTGAATGGGTGCCCAACTTATAAAAGTTTGAGGGAATAAAAGACAGCGAAGAGTTTGGCACTGCTCTCACATTAAAAAAAGAAGCTGGGTCTGAGAAATGTGCCGAGTGAAATACCTCACTACCCAAAGACTGAAAAGTTAGGGAACTTCCTTTTTCTCATCCTCGATGTCCTGCATGTAGCTTTGGAACCGTCGTCCAATGAAGGCCTCTAAGCCCCAGCATTCGAAGATCTCCATAGGTTTCCGGATGAGGGACTCCTGCTGGCATCAAGTTGACAGCTACACCACCGTAGACACTTGCGTGACAGTTTTCTTTACGGAAATGTTTGTCTACTTTCGTTTCATGTATACCTACGCGGCTGGTGGTCTGGCATGCTGAAGAAAGACCCTCCATTACTTTGGAAGCACGTTCGTGTCTGGAAAAGGTGTGTGGGGGGAGGAGGATGGACTGTCGGGGGTAGAGGAATGCTGATGCCCGGGCTACAATATTGCTTGCTGGGTGCTGGCTGGCTTTATGAATCAGTTACTGCCTGGAGCTCGCCTCTTGAACAAAGATTCCGAGAACAAAGATGGCCGCGAGGAACAGCGGGTAGCCGCGCTGCTGACCACGTGAGCAGGCCGCGACATGTGCGCGCACTTACGACATGTATGGCGGATTGTTGAATTTGCAAAGGTTGGAATGATCAAACGAAGAGCATCTAACAGTTGTTATTCTCCTTGGGAAGCACATTCGCATGGGAGAATCCTGTAGGCATCTTTTATCTGTGTTTGTGTGTGTGTGAGAGCGCGCGCGTTCCTATGCTCCCGTCTTCCATCTTTATCTTAAGGCTTGTATTTCTTGCAAATATAATCTATGCCTAGTCTAATCTATATAATATAATATTTCTATATAAAGTATACCCTCAAATGCATAGATTAAGGATCAAAACACACACACACACACGCACGCACGCACGCACGCACGCACATACGCACTCACAAAATCACACACAGAAAGAATTTCCATTTAAAGAACAATAACAAAAACATCAAACCACAAAAGGAAGAATAACACCACAAAAAAGAAGTCTCTAGCTGAGAACAGAAACCCAACCTGTCGCCTCTACATTTACTTTGAAAAAAAAATCAAGAGAAAGAAAACATAAAAAGTTCAAGCTCCGTCTTTACCTTTTCTTGGAATGGAGAGCCGGACGGTGAAGCACGTTCTACAGAGACAGAAGGAAGTGTCAGCACACAATCGACCGCCGTTCGCAGTCGTACACGATCAAAGGCGATTTACACCGCGCCATGTTTGTCACGCATGGCAAGTCACGTGCAGTCAAAGAGGCATCACCGTGTCGATCCTGCACAGAAACCGTTTCCGCTTCGGTGTCTCCGCAAAAACCAGAGCGGCTGTTGAACACGGAGGTCTCCTCCGCTCCCTCCCCAGCACCGACACCGACAACGACACCAACACCGACTCTGATGCAAGAGTTAGCAGCCCCAGTAATGACGTAACCCCTAGGGTGTGGGGTAGGGTGTGGGGTAGGTTGGGGTGGCGGTGATTGCGGGTGGGTGGACAGGAAAAGGTCGATGAGAGAAGTGAAGGAGAATGAGAAGTCAAAGCGAGCGAAAAGGTGATGAGTGCAAGCGACTCATAAAAACGAGACTGTTGTCCCGAACCCACAGTCCTGCATCCTCAATGAGACGCTTTCATGGTGACTTATTGTTCCAGCTCATCACTAGTAATGTCTGCCATCTGTCGATGGTCAGACTCGCATCTGAGCTAGTCTCCTTGAAGTCGGTCCAAAAGGATATGACCTCTGAACTATAGGTCACGTGGGCTTTTCATGACAAACATTAAAGACTTTTCATTTCTTGTCTCTGACATATTTTCTCATCTTCTATCCCCCCTCCAGAATCGTTTTTAAATTTATGTTCGTTTGTATGAAGGTAGATAAGAGATATACCAAACGAACCCGCATGATAGATAAATCTCTTAGTATTTGTGGCCTGTCATGGTTCAACAAACTCAGAACACATCAACATACAGAATTACACAAAAGAGAACTAAAATAGTTCTTGCAATTTCTGCAAGGGGAAATAATTTAGTTCAATCTGACTTCATCTAACACTTCAGAAAATGTCAGCTGGTCCGTAGTTATGAAGTAAGAGTAGGTCGTTTCTCTAGGGCAAAATCTGTGGCTCCGGGGGTAAAGAAACATCTGCGGGGTCTGGACACTGGTTGATAACTGCGGAATCAAGACGCTTGTCTTGTTGCCCAGGGCAACGACTTACCTCCCTTAAGAACTACGGTTTCCTGAAATAAGATTTGGTGACGTCAGTACCCAGACACACCTGTACCTGAGTGCCCTCGGTGGCAATTTACCATGAAATCAGAAAACTCTTCTGTCAGGAAATCAGGAAACCCTAACCCGTCACCTTTCTCCGCCCATTCAAATCATGTTGAGATTTTCCCCTCTCATCTACATCCTGTTTGGCGCTCGTCCTTCTGTCGTTCAATGTAGTGATTAAAGGACTTCGCACTGGATTACCTAAGCAGATAAATGTTTCTCTAGGAAAGAGGTGTTGGCAGGAACTATATGACAGATGTAGTCGAGAGGCTTCCTGGACCTGCGGGAAACATTCTGGCAGCTTCCCAACTACATGTGGGGAGCGGCTGTCTGTCTGTAGACCGTTTCCGAGAGATTTTTTCCCCTTTGTTTTTCCCCTCCTCATTCCTTTTTTTCTTTTTGAAATTTGTTTTTGTGGTTGTTGTCCCACTGCGGAGGTATTTGACAAGGGATTTAAATGCTATCTCTGAAATTTCATTCCTGAAATGGTCCTTGGAAACGCAGCGGGAGATTACTTCTGCTGAAACCAAGCGTGGTTGTCTCTCCTAAGATTCTGAGGGGTAAAATTTCCATAGAATAAATAGTATATTAAATTAAGAAAAACCGCAATAGCATATTGATGCAGCAAAAGTGTGTGAAGCGTTTCATAGTTTCAGATCATCTTGTCCCTCATTGTGTGATAACAAAGTTATCAAACATTTGGAGATTTGGCGTCCAGAGAAGAACGTCTGTGAAGACCTATTCAGAACTCATCCCCCTCCAAACTAAGTGTAATCTTTATCTAGAAATGACAGGCATATCATATGTGCTTTTCGAATGTTCGCTTGGGAGAAAGAAAACCTGCCAAACGTATTTAGAATTCTGATGTCCAGTAACATATTTCAACACAGCTTTCGCGGAGACTAAGCTGTAAGAAAATGAGTGTTTCATGGATATTATTCAATCAACCTTGTTCAAATTAAAATAAAGACAAACATCGTCCATCTTCTTATCAAGTTCGGAAAAGCTGTGTGCCACAGGCAAAAAAACCAGCAGTTTTTAGGAAAATTTTCGGAACATTGGAAAATGTATTCAACAAGCTGAACTAAACCCGAGTGTTCGTCAGTCCATCTGTCAACACAATGGAACATTGCAACATGCTGGAAGTTTAACTTTTCAAAACTTTGTATCCCAACAACGACTTCGTGTACCGGGATCTTTCTATAAAACTTTAATTGGTTTCTATAAACTTTTGTATAAGTTAAAAAAAGGCACATTTAGGTTGAATGGTCTTCAGATAACATGATAAACATTGGATAAATATGGTAAATACTGCAAATGCCTCTAAATTTTCAAGATTGTAGTCAAAAATGATACTGGAGATAAATTCTACTAAAAATCTTTCTCTTCTAAGTTTAAATCTTCACTTTTCAAGGCTATAAATATCTTTGTTACCAAACCTGAATTAATGATTCCAACCTCACAACAAAAATTAAGATGAATGTTTCTTTTGACTACATTAGAGATCATGATATGCTTATCTGCATTTTTTTTCTCTCTATATTTACATAAGTAACACAGCTTCACCAGATATTATGCCAATTTAGTGTGTACTGCGCTTATTGTGTATAATAAAATTATTATAAATTCTCCATAAGTTTCAGAAATAAAACTTGTTGACTTGGAAGTTCCTGTTCCACATCTGTGAGAGATAATCGTGTTTACCTTGAGTGCAGTCCTCGGCGAGATGAGTATGTCCTGCTACTCGCAGTCGTCTACCTCATCTATTATATGAGTACTTCTAGTTATTTGATAAGTGTGCCATGAGTACAACTTGTTATTTGACAAGTGTGCCATGAGTATGTCTCATCTGGATGAAGGACTTCTAGACCACGGAGTCAGATTAGGTGGTTTGGACATGGACAACACGGAGTAATCACCGAGGGAAGTAAGGAAGAACAGACAAACTAAAGTATAAAAGAAAAAGAAACCAAGACACATTCAAACACATATTTAAACGAATAGAAAGAAAAGTCTTACAAAATCCGTTTAAAGCTAGCGAAATGAAACGAAAACTGAAAGATGTGAAATTCAGATGTTTTAGGCTGACAGAAGAGACAGCAACCTCCTCAATCTTTTTTAAAATGTCGAAACACAAGAAACGAACACAATTTCTCTTTAAGCAAATATTATTTCGTAATTAAACTTCATTAATGTTTACAGCTGAAACGAAACGAGACAGAGAGTCAGAGAGACAACACAGAAGGCAGAGCAAACAGGAATGAGAGGTCAATCGTGATTAGAGACGGCGATGTGGAAAAGTAGGAAAATAAATATTGTATGGTTGGAATACTGGATGAAATTAAGTCAAACTCAGGTATGCATGCACCGATGCACGCACTGACACATACACACCGACGAGCGCGTAAATTCTCTCATTCTCTCTCCCCCTCTCTCTCTCTCTCACACACTAACGTCTCGTGTGACCGTTGAGAGATGGAGCTACAGCCTGGGAGCTGTCACTGTTCTAACGATACTCAACTTCTTCCCATCTATCAAGTCTATTTTTTTTTTCGCCCTCCCATTGTCATTAGGTTTCCATTTACAAGAATTTAGTAAAAAAAAAAAAAAAAATAATAGGATTTTTGTGAAAATTTCCTGAAACGCGTTCCTCTCCCATTGTACTCTCCAAAGTGAGGAAGGCATTGTGTAGGTACAATGGCACTTGCCGTGTATGTGTGAGTAGACCAGCCAACTATCAGTTATTGCCCTATGACACACAATAATGTGGCTATTAACCACAACTGAGACCAAATGTATAGTTTCTGACTTCTGCTGTTGCACTCTTCATCTTTTTTTTCCAGAAAGATGGGACTATTTTTATTTGAGCACAACAATACGAGTGTCCAGAGTGCAACGTCGACACTTTCAAACTATTTTGCACTTTAGAGTGATGGATTGACCTCACAGATATTATTGGGACATCAGAAAGTGCACGTGTAATTGCCCTGCTCCCAACAAATGCTTTTCCTAAAGTTGTAATTTAAAAGCAGTATGGAAGAAAGTCTCCTCTTTCCTCGTCCTTTGATCGTTGGAGTTGTTTTCAAACAGACGCGATGAAATCGCAGTCCTCGTCGCTTGGTGGTGAAGCTGGCTGATGTGAGTGCAAAGGTTCGATGTGTTTTTGTTTTGTTTTTAAACCACAGAGCTGGAGGTATGGTTCGCCTGCAACAACCGTTAGGTGGCTGCAGTTTGTGTGAGAACACCATAGGGCTACTCTTGTCTCTCCCTGTCTGAACTCTCGCCTGACCCTTCACGAGCCCTTTAAGCACGTGTGATCAGCGACTCCGATCTCCGTTAAAAGTTGTAAAACTTGGCTATCATGTAAGAACCAGGAGAGCTGTCTGTCTCCCTGCTTATCTTTATGCCAGCCAACTGGGATCACCAAACAGCGATGCCGCTATGCTCGTGCATTAATGGGATGAAGGTTTCGGGAGGTGTGGGATGGAAGAGGGAGATGTTCTCGTTAACATATCATTATGCAGCGGCCGCGGGAGGAGCGCGAGAATCATACCATTTCTGTAAGCGGCTCTCAAATTACCAGACTCGATAACAAGAGCAAAATGTTTGGTCACATCATTGCAAATCCACTTTCATCGCTCTTCTTTCGTTTGTCTGTGCGTCCGCGCGCACACACGCTGTCTCTCAAAGGTTTGAAGAAAGTGACGAGGAATTTAATCCACTGTCTTCGGACATGTTATCTAGTCTGATCTGTTACTGATATAGTCTGCTTGTCTGCCTGTCTGCCTACCTGCCTGTCTTTTGCGAACAAGAAGCAAATAAATGGAAGGAGGAATGGACAGACAGACAAGCAGGCAGCGAGATGGTGTGCAGAGAAACTGCGATATGCTTTGGTAGTCGAGCGGCTCTGTCTATTGTTTTGGAAGATTGAAATGGAAGATTCAGACATGTCCGAGCCACCCGCGATAAGTGGATCTGATATCCTTTCAGGTCGGACATCCCCTCGGGTAATCGTCAGTAATCGACAGTTGCTTGACCCAGGACCGCGTCTGCTGTCCACTCTAACCTACTCTGAGCAATAAACTCGCTTAATTAGGTAACAAGCATGAGCAGTCAGCAAGTTAGTTCTTTTTTGAAGTATCGAGGGTTAGCTGTAGGTTACTTTTGGGGTAGCCAGGGTGGGGACAGAGTTATGGCAAAAAAATATTTATTTAGGGAAGTGAAGGTCCTCCAGTGCCAGACTCATCACTGACAAAGATGCAGTTGCATGTACACAGTTCGGCGTCTGAGAGTCTCGGAAATTGAAGTTTATAACGATGATATGATGAAAGTCTCAGAGAGTTATTGATGCATACTAATGTTCTAAAATATCAGGAAGTAAGATCGGCTCCAATGATAACATTTTTAAACAGTAGTTTGGAGTACAATCGAATGTGAATCTATAAACGAAATGGTTAAAACGAACCTAAAATCAACTTATATTAAAGTTTTGAGGACACTGTGTGACACCCTATACGCAGGGGTGGGCAATTAATTTTCCCAAGGGGCCGCATGAGAAATTGGGATGGTTTTAGAGGGCCGGACTAATATAGTTAACTCAGTTGTACCCAAAACTGTATATATAGTATATATATTGGCGGGTGGGCCAGCGGGCGGGCCGGTCAGAGACAGGAGGCGGGCCGGATGCGGCCCGCGGGCCGGCCTTTGCCCAGGTCTGCTCTACGGACTGAATCTGAATGCAAGAACGATATCACACACATACACACGTTTTAGCCCTGCATATTTAATTCTACTTAGCAACTAACAGGTGGACCTCAATGGTTATTGGTGTTCCATGCTGAGTCGGTTAGAATATCTCACAGCAGGCTAGTCCACGAGTGTCACATATATCCAGAGACCGGAAGACGGGAGGGAAAAGGATGGCACCACATCTACAGACAGACACAAAGGTAAACAGGTAGAGAGAGAGAGAAGTAGCTTAAAAAACTGTTACTGAAACAGAGAGAGAGAGGAAACTACTTCTCAAAAAAAAAAAAAGCGAAGTCGTTTCAAAACGCGGTAAACAAAACAACTTGTTCACTCCCTTCGGAAGTGCACGCCATTTACACAGCTCTCATTGCGCTGACTCCGGGCTCAACACCAGCTGCACTCAGTAAAACAAAATCCTTGCGCTTTGTGCACTCCACCACAACAACCCTGGTTTTCACGATCTTTGAGGATGTAGAAACAAACGATTGCTAC
Source organism: Pomacea canaliculata (assembly GCF_003073045.1). Classification (NCBI taxonomy): domain Eukaryota; kingdom Metazoa; phylum Mollusca; class Gastropoda; order Architaenioglossa; family Ampullariidae; genus Pomacea; species Pomacea canaliculata. The sequence goes on from NC_037593.1 coordinate 16,007,267, forward strand.
TGCACACACCCTCAAGTTCGCGGACTGAAAACAACTCCTGCGTGCCCGGATGAGAGTCAGTGATGATTACAACATTTTCCTCCTCCCCTCCTCCCTCCCTCCTTCCCCAGCTTTAGCAAAACTCTCGGGTAAATAAAGGGCAAACGTACCCGTGACCCCACGTACTCTTCTATCTTCATCCACCTCATCTATCATTTTAAAAAAAAAACACCAAAAAAAAACTTAAATAAGGCCATCTGACTTAATCTGACGTACATCATCAAAAGACAGATCAAGAAAAGAAACAAGAAAAAAAAAGTCGCATCCTGAAAGGAGATGTAGCTGTCACCGGCGGAGATGCAAGACCGTATCGATGATGGCACGCCGGTGAAGCAGTCTTAATAACCTGTTCCGACACAGTGATGTATGTTCCAGTCAGGGCCCGTGGTCCTGTATTCCCGTGGCGCGACCACAGTCTGCCGCGCCGTGTCTCGCGGTGTGTCTCCAGCCTGGTATAGCATCCTTGGCTTGACCCTTGACCCCGCCTACATCATGCAGGTGCTTGATGTGATTAGCGCATAACGTAGTGAAGGCATAGAAGGATAGGATCCCCCTAATTTATGAACAAAGAAAATACCCGGTTCTGCCAATTACATATAATATTTTTTTCTCATGTTTGTGTACGAGGACTTCTATTAAGAGTTTACTATTCGATAGTTTATTGTAGATGATTATGTTTAAACTCAATACTATTTTCTTTTATCGTGCCAGATGTGCTACAGTAGGTTGCTGCTTATAACTTGAGAATCGAAAGAGAAGTAATAACCTATGAGGGCAAAAGAAAGAGAGAGATGGAAAGAAGAGGATCCGATGAAGCAGCAGGGGAAGTGTCGATCGAGGGAAAGAATGGAGGAAGCGATCGAGTGATTTAAAGTCAAAGAGAGAGAGCAAGAAGGAAAGGAGAAAGAGAAAGAGGAGACAGAGAGAGAAGAGGAAAAGAAATTGAGCAAGAAGAGAGGATAAAACAAGAATTCTTAAGCAGGAGCGATATGTCGAGAGATGCTGGCAAAATCACCATAAAGCGTTTTTTGCTTATTTTCTGCATATTTTGGGGAGACCTACCTAAAGCTATATTGGCACAAATAGACCACCTTAAAGCCTATACAAATGGAGATATTGATTTATTTCAGCAAAGGAGTATGTAGGTGTCACAAACGCAGCAGTCCAACTCAAAAGGCATAAATAGAAAAATACCTGTGGGGTGGGAGAAGAGAGGAGAAAGATGAAGATAATTTATAAGGCGACCACCATATGCAGGTACTAGAAATTTCCCAAGAACTGTGAGATTCGCTTTGGTATATATTAATTTGTTGTTGCTGTTGTTAACATTTTTTTGAAATTTATGTAATTTTAAAATAACTTCATAAACTTTTAACTATATAAAATCATTATTATTAATTAAAAAAAATAATATAGCACATTTGTATAGCGCCTTTTTCCAGCATCAGCCAGACTCAAGGCGCTTAAAATAGAAACACAAACATAGCCAAAATAAAATTAATAAAAATATAATTAAATGTTATATAACTTTGTAAAAAAAAACCGTGCTAATGCAGGTGGGTGGTATTATGACATAACGTATTAACTCTGAAGACTTCTTATAAAGAAATAAATAAGCTGCGGCTGTGAAGTCCAGCATTGGTCGTGAAGTCTCGAGTTATTTGGCGAGAGCTTACCAGGGGAGACAAGTCAAATCATACGTTAGTAATGGCGCTGGCAATGCATCGCCCTGTCTAAAAAAGTTCCTGAATTGTTTTGCTAAGAAAATACTATTTGTTGAGGTCGTAGACTTAGTTTTACTTGGAAATGTCGTCCCCAAAGCGAGACAGAGGGTTTGTAAATATGTTTTAGACTGCAAATATGTATAGCATTGTTAGATTGAGATATTTGCCAAACGATGTTACAAGTTGTGCAAAATTTTATGCAGTGGTCTATAAAATCCGTAGTTATCTCAACTATACCGGATTATGTAGTTTGATTATGTTTCTTTACTGTTAGTATTCGATTTCAGACCGAGTTATATGCAGGTAAAATCAGTAAATATGCTGCTATTAGCATAACGTGTTTTCAGTATGCATTCAAGCAGGGTCACCAATCAACGCTTGGCGGCATTTTCTCCACAGTTTACCAAATTCTGTTTGCTCATATCCTTTACATTTTTTTTCTGTACACCGTATTTTGTTATTTTGTATGAAATGCCTTGAAATAACAACTATGTTGTACCTTTTGAACATGGAAATGACATTTTGGCATTGATTTATGATACACTTTTTGTGCGGATTCCAGGCAACCAAATCATTAAAACATCACATCAGTTAGTATCTTCAGAACAATCAGTTAATTATTCTAGTTTAGATATGTAGTAATGGAACTCGAGCACGTTTTAGTCAATTCCTGCATTTTAAAAGAAAAAAATAACTGCAACATGATTTTTTCTAATATTATTTTTGAAGTGAAAGTAGATTAAACGGGCAGACAGTCTTTTCCACTTACATATAATTTACCAGAACAAGGTAGTTTTGAATCAACTCAAACTTACTAGCAGCATCTTTTTCAAGAAAATTAATGACCTCTAATGAAACCATAGTCTGTTAAAGAAATGTTTTTCTTCTGCAAAAAAATATCCTGTACATGTTTAGGGTTGGTTTGATTTTTTTACTCCATATCTTGTACGTTTATTTATAAACAGGTTTATATGTTAATGTGACTGCACACACGCACAGATATATCTTTATATGTGCATACATAAAACAACATGTTTATATGTGTAATAGCAGTGTTTTCTTATGTATGCTGTGGAAGTATTTTACTGGGATTAAGTGATGTTAAAATTGAAAGTGAATGTAGACCAGTTTATAAATTCTTATAAATATTTTGTTAACAGTTTTAATAAGGAGCATATCAGATTTTATAAATTTATTTAAAATAAACTAATGATGTCTTAGAGGTGATATAAAGCACTTTGGACTGCAAAGCAAGGATAGGATGCTGTTCATGAGGTTTAACCTAGCATTCGCAGAAAAGTCATATCAAACATGAGAAGCTATTGTATTATAGATTGCAGTTTATTTAATTTACTTTGAGAAAGTCATCTTGTGTAACTCTGTGTGTTGTCAACATTTAAGGTCACCTATGCGTAAAAGGCTCCCTGATTTGGTTTCAACTAGACGTGACTTTTATGACTATCGTCCAACTGGTGATAGAGGAAGAGGCAGGCGGCCATACATTCGACGACCCTATGGAGGTCGCAGACCTAGGGGTAGAGCAATGTTTCACCGAGGACCTAATCGTTACTATCAAGGACACCAACGTCGGGACAACAGCAGGTATACTTAAAAAAGTGTAATTAGGAAATTAAACGGAATTGTTTTCTTTGATAAGTTGTTGTTTAACTCTCTAATGGCCATAGAATTTTTATAATGTTAACCACAAATGCATTTTGTATGGACCCCATACCATTTTGCCATTACTTTTCATGATGAAAATGCACACATCGTACAATATCTTTTTTTTTAAAACAGGAAAATCAGTGTAATTAACATGTACCACAAATTACAATGACCAAGCACAGTAATGTTACAAAAAGATACGAAGAGTGTGTATTGCAAGATTGGGTCAGATTTTTCTTCCTAAATCTTAAAAAAAAAAAAACTAAGAACATATAGTTTTAATTGGGCCTACTTTCTGCTGTTGTCACAAAAGTCAAGATTATTCATGCTGAAAAAACCCTGATTACTGCCAAGTACGTAAGTCACAAGCTTTGCATGAATTCCACATGAAAATATCCCACAACAACAGAAAGTGTCTTTATTTGTCATTTGATCTTGGGCAAAAGAAGCAACGCTGTCGTTTTCTTGACAATGGAGTTGTACTCCATGCAGCAGTTAAAGGCTGGGAACATAATGGAGCTCATGAATGGTGTGACCTATTCTCCCTGGAACATTCTTCTTCCATAGATCTTCCAAGCTTTACAAGTTCCTCACACTTTGTCATGAAGATTTGCCATTTGTGACTTTTGCTGTGTTGCCACTCAGGGTTTAGGAAAGTCCAAACAGTGTAGACATTCAAGGTGCCGATATCCACCATGTTGTAGAAGATAGGCCATCTTAAATTTTTATCTTTAATTTTTTGATGAAGTGCTAAAAGTAACTACTACCTTGCCTTTCTTTGGGTAATAAAAAGCAAAGAGTGTAGTATTTGCCTCCCTTTTGTTTCAGTAAAAGCACAGGGAATCTCTTTTCTGGTTTTACAAATCGTCCCCAGCAAGATAAGCTTCTTAGCAAGAAGTTTCCCAACCCAGAGCTAGTGAAGAAGTTGTCACTCATTATGTTCCTTACAGTATTTTCCAATCCAAAGATCATGTCCAACACCACTTTTTCACCCTAGCTCTATTCTCTTGGTTGATGTTCTCTTCCTCCTGTGTACACTTGGCAATTCAAAACATAGACATTGTGCTGTCACAGCTTGCTGGGAATGTATTATTTGAAAGGACATTTGCCCCTAAAGACAACTAATTGTTCATCGACAGTCACATTTTCTGATTGTAACATTCTTTCAAGTTATCTACCCAAACATCAAATATTTGAGATTGGTGATAGCTTTTCATCAATTTGCTTTCGACATCATTCAGCAGCATCAAATTAAAGCACTTTCATCAATTGCTGAATCTACAGTGCTTTTGGAAAAATAGCTCTCTCATGCTTCTTGCTCCACAACTGTTCTACTGGTTCATCCTGATCTTTATAGACACCAGCCAAAATCAGTACACCCATAAAGCACTCACGATTCATTGTTAGTCGTTTTCGCCATAAACTAGCTCCTTGATCGTCTATTTTATAATGATGTCACAATTCGCTACTTAATCATCCTTCAATAAGGAATCAACTTTTGTAGGGTCCACCACTGTGTGAGACATTTTCTCTACTAAAGAAAGAGGGAAAATGGACAGAAAATAGGTTCTAAAGGGATGCTATGAATTTGACACAGAGGGAGAGGAACAATTTGAATGATGCGATGTTTATTTCTTGGAATTCATCCATAAGCATGTGGCATTTATACCTGGGGTCCATACGGACCCCACCGGTGATTAATGATAGGATTTTAATTTGCGCTGTGATTTTTGCAGTTATTTGAAAGTTCATTTCATCCACGATGAGTCCAACACTAAAGTGATAAAGTCAAGAAATTTCAAAATGTTGAGATAAATGGTTCAAGTTTTATAAATATCAAAACTTAGGTTGGGACCCCAGTTGCCGCATGAGAGTTAATTAGTGAAAAAAAATATCATTAACTAAAGAAAAACAGCATCTGAAATAGAGTTTATTGCAAAAATTATTAGGAATTAACTAAAGATATACCCAGGCAGTGGAATCCAAAAATGCTTAATTAGAGTTGTAAGTTACAGCTCACATTTTGTAGATTGTTGTGATGCAGAATTCTTTACAAACTTAGTTAACCCAAAATCTGATGCATTGATTATTTTCTTCCTTTTTTTTCCTTTTCCTTGTTTGACATGTCATTGCTAACAACTATCACAGCTACAAACGAAGCAGCTACCATCGTCGATCTTCTAGCAGAAGTAGAAGTCGCTCATATGGGCACCATCGAAGCCGATCTCGCTCACGATCCCAAGAAATTGGGAGCCGGCAGCGTAGATCTCGCTCATCATCAACCTCATCATCATCGAGTCGGAAATCAGACAGGGATCAGAGCCGTAGAAAATCACGCAGCAAGGACATCCAACGGTCTAAGATTCAAACACCCAACAAAGTAAAGTTGTCACATTTGAGGTGAGGTTCTAAGGACATCTTCAAGACATCTTGATACGAAGCTTGCATTGTTGGCCTCACCATGCACAGATAAAGTAATAGAGGCTGAGGACTATATACTATGAGACCTTATCAAAAACAGGTCATGAGCTCATTGAGCTTTTGTTGCATTCTTCTCTCTCCACATCTTTGCTACCATTTGAATGGTTACAGAGTAACTTACCCCTTCATGCAGGTAATTAAATAAGTCTTCATAATGTGGTTGATTCGTGTTGGTTTAAGGCACAGATTATGTCAAGGAGGAGCATATTTTGAATGACCATTCTTTATAAGAAGTGCTTATAAACAATGGTTACTAACAGAAAAGTTGAATATGAAATAACTGGTTTCAGGTTAATATTGTGGAAATGGAAGTATCTTTGCAGTTTATTTTTATTTATATTTTTTATAAAGTATATATATATTTCAATAAGCTAATTATACTTATCGCCATAATAATTTAAGTTTACTCCATGTAAAAGCTATTTCAAAGGATTTGAAAATATCATTCTTGATCATAAGCCTTATATGTCATTATTCTGACACAATGTAAAGGTAATATTTCTGTATAGAACATTAATAATTCTCACTTGTCTAACAGCTAATGGAAAAACTTTAGGCAAAAATAGTAAGTAAAATCTTCCTTTTCTGTGAAATGACTTTGACGCAAATTGTTCTGTGTCTTAGCAGGCAAGAAGGCTCAAACAGCCCTGACGCCAATGTGCCTCTGAAGAAAAAACGTATGGCTGGAACTGAGTCTCCAGAAGACTCAAGGAAACTGAAGGAAAAAGAAATAGCCGAAGGGCAAGATGTTACCACCCATGGCAACACAAAAGTAAGAGGTGACAACGCTGACGAAGACTTCCCTCAGCAATCAGGTCGGCGGGATCGGCGATACAGGTCATGGTCAAGAAGCCAATCTTCTTCCATGTCTGACTCAAGGTCACGGTCTAGGTCTTCATCTGTCAATGAACCAGATGCAAATCCTGTTCAAGCTGAAAGCAAAGCATCAAAGGAAACATATGCAGAGAAAAAGGTCTCCTCATCAGTCAAAGGGAAGCTACCTGTTCCCCGAAATCAGCTGCATAATCTTTTCAGTTTAATTACTAAGGATGCAGCTTTTTTGCTGGAGGAAGACATCTCCATTGCAATTCAAAGAAATCCCTTTGCAGAGCCTTCTGATGAGTCGACTGTACGGAAGGTCTTTGATGAAGAGCTGTTTGCTATGATTCGCAACACCGGGGAAGGACAGAAACCTATATTTGATCGAGAAGAAATCAAGATATTTGGACACGACAGCAATTTGGCTGACGATCCTGACTTTGAGAGGAGAGTCATTCGACTAAAACCAGCAAAATCATCTACTCAGACAGAGGCTGGTTCAGGCTCTAACCTGGCTGGGAACCAGCGCTACAGGTCTTACTTAGGGATCACCAGGTACTTGCTATGTGCAATAATCTCTTCAAATCTGTTCAGGTGTTCTTAGATTTCTGGTTTATTTTTATCTGTCTTTCTTATTCTTTCCATCTTCTTTTTTATTCACTGGAATGCAACCTATGATTGGCTAGAATTTTCAATCTTTTAAAGACTAACCTGAGTGCAACATTTTTTCTTTATGATTAGGTTAAGTTCATTTTAAAATGATTTCACAATATATGATTGTGCTAAATTTTCAAGATGTGTTTCTTCAAACATCGGCATTCTCACCTGCCACTAGGAAAGCAGAAGAAAACTGCTCGTTACACAGTGGAGCTTGTTACATGTTGGCAGTATTTCTAACAGCGACTGTGGCTTATTTCAGCAAATCTATACATGTCTTCAAAAAACACAAAGACGAAGAAAGATAGCTCAAGTTGTTGTGTTTAAGGAGCAATTAATTGCCCAGAAAATGAAACAGCTGGTTTTGGAAAACAGCCCTATAGATTTGAAATCTATTTAGAAGTCAAAGATGATCAATCATGCCTAAGCATTGACTGAAGTTAAAAACATGGAAAAGGTCCAAACCAAATTCATTCGACAGACTGGTAAGTAAATCTCCTCTAGATCAAAATTTGATGGGCAACAATCATGATCACTGCTGTCTTTACTGTATTAGTATTGATTCTGAGTGTGTTAATAAAATATAAACGCATTTCAAATGCATGTTTGTCTGAGATAAAGAGTAAATTTTTTTATTAGATAGTTAATTTCCGACATTGCATTTTTATTTTATAGAATGTAAGCTACTAGAAGTTTATTTATGATTGTTAATTGCTATTATTTAATGCCTGTTTGATGAATAGTAAGTGGTCTAAAAGTTTTGCATAGCAGCATTATTTTATTTTTATTTAATATATATTTAACTCCGTTCAGTTTGTTTTTGTTTGATGGGTGATGGTGTTTTGAGCATGCACATCAATGGTGCCCTCACACTGTCAATTGTTTTTAGTATTGTGCTGGATAAGGGTGCAACCCATGAGGTTGTGTTTGTGATGTTACTTGTAGACCAGAATGGTGTAGAAAGCATCGATGTTGCATATCTGGCGATGTAATCTATGCCTAAGCTGTTTAACCAGCAGTTGCAGGTGACTCCTGCTTTTGTATAGTTCACACTGCTGTAGGAAGATCTCTTCATTTTACTGGATATCCAAATCATGCATATACCATATAAGTGACTGGATAACAATCGCTTTTGAAATGTTTTGAGGGAATTCTTGCGTCTGGTGTGGGGATGATGTTCACATGGCACATTTGAACAAAGCAGAAATCTGTGTATTCAAATCTCTGAACAAGGTTAATCCACTGGTGTTTGTAGCCTATATCTTAAGGAAATGACAGTGAGTACAAATTAACTCCAAGTGTCAAATAGATTATTCAGCAACAGCTTATTGTGTCCTGGTGGGTTTTCTTTTACCGAGGATTGCATCTTTCCTCTTTGAACTCAGCTCATGCAGATGACACTTTTTTTTTGAAATACTACCATTTCATCACTTACTGTTTTCTCAACAAATCTAGGTGTAATTAAGAAAAAAAAAAACATTAACCTAATGTTTCTCATGCCTCTTCATCATAAAATACCACCAGAATATATTTTTGTGATACTTTATGCTCTCTTTCCAGCGATTTTCGCTGAGCACTCAGGTTAGCCTTTAAAAACTTGCTTACAAATATGTTCACACACAAGCTTACATGGACATACACCTGTAGACTGGTAAAAAACTGTCTGGGCCCCTCTTCTCAGCCCATTTCTGGAATATCATTTCTCTCTCACTCCTTTTTCTGCCCACCCCTCCCCCCATCTCTTACTGACAAACATAAATGTACCAGAACAGGTATGAATGGGCTACCTATTCACTTTCAGTCCCTTTGATATCTTTACAGGGTGATATCCAGGGGCAAGGAGAAATCATCTTCACGCTCTTTATCAAGGTCAAGATCCAGAAGTCCTAGGCATCGCAAAGAACCTGAAGTGAAGTATGTCATGATGGAATTGTTTATATATACATGTGTTAATTTTGTGTGCATAGTTCTTTTGTGTTAGTAATGGCAGCTGGTGACAGTGCTTCGTTGATGAGCTTGTACTTAGTGTGTCTCTTTTGTGGTGTTTTAAAGACATTTTGCCAAAGTTTAGAGGACAAATAGAAAGATGGTTTATAAAAGAAACATTTTGATGACACGCTGTCCTCATGTTGTGCATGTTGTTTTCAATGTTGCACATGCTGTCATTATGTCATGCATGTTGTTGACTTGCTGCATGTTTATGTATGTTCATTATGTAATGTTATAAAGTGATGTAAGAAATATTGCTGGCTTCACTTTGTCATAAACTGAAGCAATTGGCCAACAGTGCAGGATCATTAATTGTAAAAGCACATTTCTTGTTGAGCGGATGAGGAATTGTTGATAGCTCAGAAGCACAAGTGCAAGCTCATATTGCCACCAATTATAAGATCCCCCATCTTAACGCTATTGAATGTCCCACTCTCTGCATGCATTTACTTGCTTGTAAAATACTTTTTCATAGACTTGTGGCGTTGGTTATTGTTGATTTAATGCCTGACCTACAGATTGAAGATGTTGCCTGATCCACGCTATGAAGCCAAATATTCTGAGGGTCACAGGAAAAGTTACAGGTCAGACCTTGATCCTGATGACCTTGCTCATATGTTGGAGTCTTCCAGGAGTCGTCCAACTGACTTGAGGTATTTTTTTGAGTTTGCTATTGCTGTTAGGTGGTACAGAGTATTCTAGTTCTGTATCATAGTAGTGGCCAAGTAATCTCATTCTCTATCAGAATAATTCTCATTCTTTATGATACAATATACGTGCTGTTGTGATGCAGCTTTGTGGTAGGATATGGACAGGCTGGGCAGAGACAACTGCGGTAGGTTTTTATGTCTGAAAGTGATGTAGGCAATGCTATAGTAGATGGTGAAGAGACAATTGCTACAGTACTGTAGATGCTTGTCTGCACTGCTTGACCACAGTCTTACCTCATCATACTGCTGTAGGTTTGCACTGTGTTTGGGGGAGGGGATCTCATGTGTCATTGTGGTAACTAGTGATTGCCATTGGGTTTTATTCCACAGTAGAACAGCCCTAGATTGTCTGACGATTGCATGCTGTGGTCTTATGTGTAAGAAAAAACATAAGTTTCGTGTTGATGTGCTCCTGTACTTGCTGAAAGCTTTGGAGAGAAGCAACTAACTTTGCATGAATTCAAGTAAATTATATGGCTTTTTAGGACTAGTTCAGTGTGTTAAAGCTTTTGATGATGTTTTACTTCATAATTAAATGTGCTTAAGATAAAGAGGTGTTTGCTGAGCAATTAATGAGACTTTCGGTACTGGCACCCAAAATTAGTCTTTTTAAATGAGTATTTTTTGTGTTCACATAAGAACAAGAAAAAGAAATTTAAAAACTGTTAAGACCTTTTTTATTAGGTATGCAACTTGACATATTACAAAATCACCAATCCTTCAGATGGAAAAATGGAAAAGTTAAAGAGTAATGAACGTAAAAGTGCTAATTTCTTATTGACTGAGCAGATTTGGTTTAGGTTTTAAACAATGATTAAAAAAAAAAAGGGACACGTAATTTTGATCTTTATAAACTGTCAGTTTTATATAAAACACTTTAAACTACTTTTAGGTACAGGTTCATGTTAGGTTACTTCAAAGTTGATGGCTAATTTGCACCATCTTTTTTATGCTTTGAAACTGTTAAATTTTATTTTAAAAAAAAACACAGGCATTTTCACCCATCTTCATTCAAAACACTTGTGAACTAGAGCACAAATACTGACCCAACCATCAAAACAGTGCCACCGCTCTGGTGCTGATTTTTGTGCAGGGTACCATTTATTCACACAAAATACACAGGATTCTGTCAGTCACACAGAACAGTCATATTCAACTGATGAAAAAATTTTCTTTATTGCGATTCAAAAGCTATACTTCTGTTCCTGATGGTCACAAAATACTTCGACTTGCAAATGAGTAATTTTTGTGCGATCACCCACTTTCCACCAGCCGGAAGGCATGTGCTAGTACCTACTTTAATCAAGTTTAACCTTCTCTATATTTTATGGACCTCAAAAAGGTATTGGAGCTCACATATACTTCTTGTTTGGTTCTTTTTCTTGATTAATTGAAACACAGTTGTTCTAGATAAGTTTTGCATGAAGTTCAAATCCTTTTGCTTGCATAAATTGACATGAGACAAACCTTATTCATACTAATTTAGGTAGAGCATTTGTTTTCTAAATTCACAGATCATTTATACTGTGATAAGTAGCACCTTGGGGTACTCTTCCACAATGGTTACAAATTCATTACCCTAGACAAATAGACAAATTTGCTGTAAAATATTCTCCATTTTCTGGTGAGTATATTTATCACCAAATGAATCTTTTCTAAAGTTAATCCCAGACAATGTCAGGTACAACTAAATAGTAGGTCATAAAATGACCTATGAGTTAATAGGTTAATTTTAAAGATAATTACTGAACTATTGCAGATTTTCTCTGCTAATCTTTGACATTTTAGTGCAATTTATAAGTGACATTTATCTACTTTGAGTTTGCACAATTCATACTCAGCCTTTTAAATCTTAATGCTTCGCTAAATTCACAAAACTTAACTGTGGTTGAAAGAAGAAAATTAAGTTAAAAAAACTTCTCCCTGAATCATATGACAGCATTTGCATCCCCATTATATCTTTTGTGATCCTGTTGCAGCCTACACAAAATAAAACCACCCTGATTACATCAATCAGCATGCTTTATCATCTTGTATGTGAAAACAGCTCTCAGGATATCCTTGACAGTGTAGTACATGTATGTGCTCTAATTGTGCTGTTTCAATGAGTTGTGAGGAAAAGAAGGCTTTTTAAGGGAATTGTTTTTGTTTGGGAACTTTTTAATCTCAGTGAATTGTCACCCCTTGGCCGTGTCTTAGTATACAACAGCATGTTCCTTCCCAATTTAGATTGGTGGGAAACTGGACTGCACACCATGCTACAGTTGGCTTGTTGGTTGGTTGTTGTGAAACAGATTTACACTAAACAGCAAAAAGATATTTTCAAGACGGAAAAAAAGCAAGCGTGCGGCTCATTAGTAAATGATGAATTTCATGTCTTCTTTTTTATCTTGACAGTGTGAAAAGAAGCTTTAATGGCATTCTTGCTTCGTGATCCATGTTTGCAAATGTGAATCACCTCTCTGTTTACCATCTGTCACTCATCTTTACTACAAGAAAATGAAAAAAAAAGCTTCATCCCGAATAAGTTGTGATCATTTCAAAAATACTTTTTTAAAATTCAATGTCAGTAATGGTTTTCTCCAGTGTTTGTAGCTAGCTGTTGGTGTTTCATCAAACTGTGTGGCCTGCTGCCAAGCCAGCCACAGTCAGGGCTTTTTTTTTTTTTAACACAACTTGTCAACATTGCGGTTACATTTTTGATGTCTGATACCTGTCATATTTGTCACCATATTTTCTCATGATATGTTCCTAGGCAACAAGAGGATCAGCCACGGGAGGATAGGAGGAGGGGGAGCGTCGAGAAAGGGAGACAATCCAAAGACTACAAGTCAGGTTTGTTGAAGCAGTTGTCTTCACTCACCCTCAGTATCTAGTTTCTAAAATAATATTTGAGTCCTCTGATAAATTGAACTGCAACTATACATTTTTTTCTCTTTCATAAACATTTGCTATTGTTTGTTGTAGTTAGTTAATACTTGAAACCAAAGTAGCATGGAAAAATTATATGTGCAGCTTTTGTCTCCTCTCAGAAAGGATAATAAGAATAACAATGATGATACTAAATAATTAGAAGGGGCCTTATTTAGCAACCTGTCATTTATTATCGTATATATATATATAGGTGTACATTTAATAATAAGATGTAAAGAAATAGTATGAGTGAAACTAAAAGACATGTAGGATTAGGGTTGCAATTGATTATTATTTTTTTAGTTGTGGCATATTTATAAGTATCTAAGTTTATTTTATAGTATAAAATAAAGCAAATAATTATTATCAGTGCCTTATGTCTTTTACTTGAAGATTTGAGTCATAAATGCTTGGTCCTGTGATGTGATATGTTTATGTATGGCATAAATGTATATCTGTGATATAACTTTTGTCTTTCAGAAGGGAAAAAGGAAGGCGAATCCTTACCAGATTTTTCTCGAAGAAAGGGTTAGTAGCACAGAAATAAGTTTTATCATCTGGACTTTACTTTAACATATGCTACATTTGTTCCCAATTGTTATCTATGTTGCACATTTATAGCAGGTAAGATGTAAGATCTTTTACAGACCTCTTCAAGATATCTCAAATCTAGATCAACAGCACACATGATGTACAGTTTACAGTTGTTTTAAATCCTGCAGAGAAGTTGCAGACAGGGTTTACATAAAGAATAAATCTGACTTTTTAACATGAAAGACTTTATAAAGTCTCTAAATTCCTCTTATGGATATAGTGCATAGATTTAGACTATAACAGAAACCTACAACGCCGGTAACTCTTTTTAATTCATTCTTCCCTGCATAGTTGAATAACCACAATCATTTGAAATGTTTGTTGTAACTGGTGTCTGGTATTTGACAAAAGACATTGCGTTGGTATGATTTACAAAGATTTCTGGGGTGGACCATGCTGTTATCCTATTCTGTCCCACACAGACAAGTACCAGTATGCAGAGTGGATGGACAAGCCAGAGATGATTCCCAAGAACCCCAGTTATTATGAGGTTATCTGCCATTTACTAATAATATGCCTTTTCAAATCGTTAATTTGACGTGCACAGAAAGAGGTCAGCATCAGAGAAATCATGATTGTACATGGATAAGTTTATCAGCCAATAGAAACAATCACATTTTAATTAGGCACATTGCTGAATGAATGTGAGTTATGACATCTTTCTGTGCATGATGAACTGAGAGAGTATATTTACCTGTATTGTGGGAAAGGGTGTCTTGCACCGAGCTTTACCTGATGCTTTGGAAAACAAGTGCACCTTACTAGACTTTTAATTCTGTAAATCAAGTTGTACAATTTCATGTTAATTGACTTTACATAAGGTGACCAGACGTTTCGGGAGTGAAAGCGGGACACGTGCCGAAGATGGTGTCGTCAACGACAAAAAACGCCGTATCAGCGTACGGTATTCCGATTTTTAAAGACAACCGGGACATTTGATGGACTTGCCAGAAAGCCAGAAAGTGGGACATAGGGTGTCCCGCCCGATATTCAGGCGGGACACGAGGTCAAAAGCGGGACTGTCCCGCCTAATGCGGGACGTCTGGTCACCTTACTTTACACCTCATCTTTCCACATTTGAGGTTTTCAGCAATAAGTTTAGGCATTCACTGCAATAGATAGAAAATATCAGAATTTTTAACACTCTTTCACTGTAATTTTTCTGCTCGAAAATGCAAATATCCTTATCTTTTTGATGATTTTTACATGCATTGCCCTCGAAAGGATCCCTTAACAAGTTCTTAACTTCTTAATGAGCAGAGCATTGAATATAGATTCTATGGTGTCCCTTTTAAAAAAAAAAATTATTTACTATGATTGGTAATAAAATTAGCCCTCTTGTTTATATACAATTACAAGTATGTACTCAAACCATGTCTGCACGCTGGTGTCCATTAAGATATGCACACAAGGGCACATATAAGCTTGCATTGAACTAGCTGATTAGGTCGCTTTCAAAGTCACTCATGCGCATTGAATTTTTGTGGCAGCATGACAACCGAGATGAATGGCAGCCTTTCAAGGACAGAGGGCGTGGCCGGGGGTTCAGAGGTCGTATAATCAACAGAAGGCCCTTCCGACCTTTCCGTGGTTACCGTGGGAATTCACGTGGTGGGTTTGTTCGAGATTCTAATTCTGGAGGAGGAAGCAGGGGGGACTTACCTTCTACTGATTACCAAGCGCAAAAGAGTGGATCTTACAGTCATCCGCGTCCTCGTTATGATGGTAATAATGATGGTGATTAAAGCATCTTTAGCACAGACAGTGTAAGATTTATTTATATTCTAGTAAATATCATGCAGCCTGATTGAAAACATTTTAAAAGCTTAAGCATTGGCTTTGTAACAAAGTAATTTTTATGCATTCAAAGCTGACAACTGTCAGGATTATTTGGGGGATTGTTTGAGTATATATTGATTAGCACAATGATGAAACTTTTTAGTGCCTTTTATGTCCTCCATGTGTTAAAATGCACTTTATTCTACATGAATAATTATATGAAATTATGTTTAAATCAACTTTCTTTAAAGCTGGGGAAAAGGACAAGATTGGAAGAGAAGCTAGATCTGTATGTGGTTATATATATACACAGACCAAAAAAACTCCTATGACTGGTTGTTTTAGCCACATTTTGTTTCATGAATCTTTATTGGCAGGCCAGTACTACTTATAGTACAGGGTTGTGCAACAGCTTCAAAAATATAATATGGGTAAACAGTGCAGATAACCAATTGCACACAAGGACTGGGTTCCTCATGAAGGCAAAGCCAGAGCAAATAATTTCTTTTTCCAGCTTGTTCAGTACTTGTTCTTCTCACACTCACTGTGTTGAGTGCATGTAAGTTCTTAGTGTGTGTTCCATATCAACATGCCACACTCGGTAAATGTGAGTCTGAGCACACAAAACTTCTCAGCATGCGTTGTTTGCATTCATCGTGCTCAGTAGATGTGAGACCTCAGTCCGTGTAAGTTCTTTGCATATGTTTGTATTCATCATGCCCTTAAATTGTTGACTTCTTAACTACAGTACCTGCGTGAAATTGTGTGTAAAATAGTGGGCTACTTTTTTTGTTTGGAGGAGGGGGTGGGGTTTGTGATATTGCTTTCATTTTTTAATTTTGTTTGTTTAATCTGCCTGTGGTATTCTTTTAAATCTGCCTGTGGTATTCTGTATGTTGACAGAGCCCAGGAGGAGTGAAGGGGAATGGAAGCATGACAAGTTTGCGGAACTGGAAAAGGATGACAAGCCGCATAGAGAGGACGAACAGAGGCCTCATAGTACCAGCGAACGTTGAGTTTCTGGTGAACGCAGGCAACCACTCAGTTTTTGGCAGATGCCACCCCACTGAGTCTCTATAGGCTATTTCTATTTTTGTGTTGCAATTCATTCATTAAGTTTTCAAGAGGGTTGCAAAAGTTTTTCCTGATGTTAATTATGGTTGCTTTTGATTATGTGAGGATATGTTAACACTTTGACTTATAAACAAAAATGGATGTTTTTTACTAAATGAATAATCAAGACTGCTGTGTTCATTGCAATGACAGTATCTTGAAAATCATTTTCGTTTTTTGTTTGTTTGTTTTTATTATTAAGGAGAGTCTCAACAATAAATCAACAGCTGTCTATTTTATTTAGCTATGTTCTTAGGTTATGAGCATAGTAGTCATTAATGTCGGCATCAGACTGGTAAGGGCTGTTGCAGAAAAAATACTTTGTGTTCTGTATTTTGATACGCCTCATTAAGGTATTTGGTAGAACACAGTTTCCACTCTGTTCGCAGAATTTTTCTGCACAGGAGTCTTACACAGGCAATGAGTCTAGTAAATTTTAAATGTTTTATCTTGCAGGGTGGGTGCTACAGAGGAGAGGGGATGAATGTTCAGATGCTGCATATCTAGTTGCAGGTTTAAAGGGAAATGTGAGCGTGGAAAGCTGTGTAATAATTGCTTGCTAAGACGAAGATTTTTAGCAGTTCCATGCTGGCCCTTTCATCAGACATTCTAGTTCTTAGCTCATTGCATTTGTGTGTATTTTATGTTTACAAGGCGAGTGGAAATGTTGTGACGTAGTTTGATAAAAAATAAGTATTTTCTTCTTTCCCTTCCTTGTCACATGAAATGTGTAGTTAGTTGGAAGCTATCGAAAGTGATGATTGGACGCATTGCGGATAAAATGGTGGTCCACTTGGCGATCTTGGTCCACTAATCACTCTTGTAATTTCCAAGTGAATCATTAAATAAATGTAGCTCTCTGGGCGTTTGTGTGTGAGTGTATGAACGCATGTTTGGTGGCTTGGGAGGTCACGTAGAGTGCATAGAAAGTGATGTGTGCAAAGCCTTGTGATTGAAAAAGGCTGCCTGCATGGCAGACCCTGACTCTGGCCGTGCAGATATTACAGCTGCAGCTGCGATTTATTGTCCACTGCTACAGTGCCAGGAAGTAGCACTCGTCAAGCAGACACAGCGTCCACGTGTTCACAATCGCTGCAGGCCTCGTACATCCTAGGTCAAGGGTGAAACGCAGGCACTTTGAAAGTTTTGTTCGCTTTCCACACCACCGTTAAAAGCAAGGACATGTCCTCGTTTGCTGGTGACTTTTTTTTTCCTTTCTTATTTAATTTAGTGTGCTGCATTGTAGAGGTGACCCTGTGCCGTTTTCTTCGTTCTTCTGATGAGTGGCGTGGCGTGAAGTTTAGGGTATCGAGTCGTGATGAAGCATTCATTAAGATTATTGTCATTTGTCCCCACGAGTGGTGTTAGTTGAGCAGTTAGGCTGGTCCGCCAGTACTAGGGTAGGGAGGACTGGACAGACCCAGCAGCTGACAGAGTTCACTCGTAGGTCTGTCAAGTCCTCTATGGTATGGCTAGCTGGTTATTAGCTTTCGCCAGGTTATTGGCAACAAATAAGCCATGATAAGGATCTAGACTCGCGGTGTCTCAAAGGTTGGAAGGCCAATCAATACAGGGCAGAGAAAAATCCATTCGCCAAAAAAACTAAGGATTTTCTGCAAACTACAATTGCTAGTATTTCGGGAGGAAAAAAACTATCAAGAAGGAAGAACAATTACCGGAAGCCAACTCGAACCATCGGACTGGTTAAGTTTTGATTAACTGTCATGTTGGTTGGTGCCTGCTGTCAAAACAAGACTTTGCCTTTGTGCATATTGCAGCCCCAGAGGGTAATTTAACCTAAAGCAGACTGCAAATACCTTAAAGTGACAGTAAAAGTTGAGAGAAAGTCGTGTTGTCACAAACAAGGAGTTAATACTGAGAAATGGCAGTTTAAGGGAGAATGCGACATAAATTTTTTTGAGGGGGTAGGCAGGTCTGCACAGGTAGCACAGAAGGTTGTTTCCCCTTTGATGATGGTTTCGCCTTTGATGATAATGGTGATGGCTGTTTCGCCTTTGATGATGATAGTGATAAATGTATCTTCGTCTAGAGCTCTACCACACATTAAGGTCACGCTCTGCTAATCAAGCACACGCCCGGTAGACATTGGACAATAAATGAACAGTGAGGTCTACAGATGACATTAAACATTAGCCATACAAACTGGTGGGCTAACGTTCCAGATGTTTCTTGAATATGCTGTACGTTTGAAATAGCACCGTCTTCTAATGACAATACATAAGGAGAAAGTGATGCCGAGCGAGCAACAAACGATCGCCAAAGGTTTTCGTACTATGGGAACGGAAATGAGAGAATCCGCAGAAGTACGGAGATGCTTGCAGGGAGTGTAGTGATTTACGAGGTCAGAGAAGTGAGAAGGAGCAAAGAATCCCAAGACAGTGCCCTAGACCCATTCTTTCCCCGCCCAACCCAAAGAATTCGACGGTAAACGCGAACCTCGGGTAATTTGGCCAAGGTATAAAGAGATGGTCATTGACAAGAACTAGGGAGGACACCCTCGACTTCACGCTGTTTCCTTCTCTCAGCAGTATAGAGAGCTCGACTGTTTAATTTTGTTTTTAATCCCTAAACAGAGATCTTGTGTCCAAGCAAAATTAAACCAGGATTTTGTTACCGACAATAAAGGCAGGTCTCGATCATCCGTTTCCAAACGAAGTCGATAGTTGCGCCGTGTGAAGCAGGCTTAAGTGCTCAGCTTTATTTTATTGTCTCAAGCCAGCGACTTTAAATTTGTTTCTAATTGAGGATTCGTGGATTAATGTCCTACCCAGTCAAACTATGCAGGCTGCTAAGTGCTGTACAACTTTTTTGCCGAGAGACGTTATCTTAAGTTTAGCCCTCCAACCTCGAGAGGACCCCGAACTACGTCCGTGTTCCAACGGTAAAGACCAGGTTTGTTTTCTTAACTACTGTTGATATAAATAGTGGTTATACACTTTGCATTGCATTTTTTAATATTAGCAAATACTGATCAGCGGAATGCGTGATCGGTTGGACTCCCAACAGAGAGCATTCGATCAAACCAAAACCATCAATTATTTACACAATATAAATAACGACCAGTTCTTGATTTGTTCTTTAAAAATGTTGACTGAGGTCTCTACCTCAGACCTGGTTACAAATTCTGCACGATGGAGACATGCCATATTATTTAAATACAAGCTAGCGTTCAATTGTTCGAGTTATTCATCACAGTTCTCAGCTGAACAATTCTGTGGTTGTCGGTCAGTAGTTTCAAGTTACTTTTGTAAATAAGTCTTTTGTAAACTACGCGTGTCAGTATGTTTGTGATCGATAATTTTCTCTATAATACTCTGTGTCTATTTTCTAAAATCCACATTATTTGGATCCTTTATATATCTGATGTGCCAGCTTATTAATTCCCTTATTAACAGACCGTTCTTTGCGGGGCAACAGGTTGCAGGCTTTGATGCGGAAGCGAATATTGTTGCGGAGGTTGACTGGCCTGGCAACAGGTGCACTGTCTGTACTATTAAATATCACTAACGGTGACAACATAATCAAGTTATCAATGTTTGCATAAATATAATTTCTCCATATATTAACACCATTTGGGTTTTTGGTTTAAATACGTGAGATGTATTGGGCAGATGGGATCTGTACATGAGGGGGTGTGTGCGTGTGTTGCTAACATTGTGATTTGTGTGGCGTTCTCCTGCGGGATGGGGGGTTGTTAGTGTAGTTGTGTGTGTGTTGTGGAGTTTTTTTTTATGTTGATTTGTTCTTTATTCGTGATCTTCTTATATCTTATTAATATGTTTGTTTTTTTTTCTGCGGAGCAGGTTAAGCTCACATGGGAGTTCGATAATTTTTTCTCTCTGGTTCTTCACATGGGAAGACTTTTTTCTCTAAAGAGAGGGCAGGATAAGGTTTTTTGTCATAACGTGATTGTTAGGAAAGAGAATGAAAGCGGTGCGCCCGTGGACCTTCATATACTTAGCTATACTAAGCATAGTGAACCACTCACAGTTGACTGCCCCTGTGGTACGTACACCAGTCTTTGGGACCATACCATTGTGTATCATACTTTTTGGTTTGTAGCTGGTTTTTTGTTTTTTTTTTTTTACTATTATTAGCAATCTCGAACGCGTAGTTTCTCGTTCACAGATTACGAGCAGATGGTTTGTGCGCGTGCCTCCATGTCAGTGCACGCTGGCCGTGCATTCATGCACCGTGGGCCCCACCTGCAAGAGTGGTCTTTATGACACACCTGTCGCAGACTTCTAAACACAAGCTTTCTCGTGTTATCAAGAATCCTCACCTTCACCTTGTTTGACCTCGACCTCCAGTCTCATTTTTTTTCGAACCTTTTTTCATAGGCATGCGCACTGAG